>NC_073692.1:374114243-374214243 GCF_029784155.1 Uranotaenia lowii | reverse complement strand
ACAGACAGACAGACAGATTTCCACTTCGGCTAACAAACCAATGAAAAATCAACACACAATCCTTCTCTCTAAACGGTCGTTCAAAAATGGTCGGAAAAATGGTCGTTCAACGAATCCATTTATCTAGCAGTAAATCAAATTTTAAAAGTGCCCATTTTAAAGCTGAACAATAAAAAGCTTCCAAAGATGATTGACACATAAAGTGCTTTTTACATAACGAAATCCCCTTTTTTTGTACGAATCATATAAGATCTACTCCTGAGAAAGGCATCTCAAAATTCTGCAGAATAATCCAAAACAAAACGTTTTGTACACCAGCATTTTAGCCTGCCTAATCAATTTTGGATGGCAGCTGTGTGATTTTTGGAAAAAAATTCCCAGAGAGGAATCATTCAAAACATTCAAATCCCAAGAACAAAAAAAGGCAAATGAATAGAGTCAGCTCTAATTCGAATCTCCTTTTTTTTTTTTTTTTTTTTTTTTTTTTTTTTTAATAATTCGTTTATTTGACACGGCTCAAACCTTTCAGTATTACGGAGCCAAGTTTCCGTTTTGCTTAGTACATCAATAGCTTAAATCTATTTTACATAGTATCATTTCACACTATTTTCATTGGGAAGGTTTATACTATTGATTTAAGGATTCTGGTTTTTTTTTATCTACAGTTCATTATTTAAAGAAGAAGGAAAGTAGGAAAAAGATACTTAAATACGGAGATCGATAGATTTAAGGTAAAGAAATATTTCGGTCATATAGTCAAGGTCTACCGCAGCCAACACATCTCTCACTGGAACGTTGGGTGGTCTATTTCGGGCCCGAAGGGAGTCTATCAAATTCGCCCTGGCGATAAGATGGTCCTCACAAGACCATACAACATGCTCGATGTCATGGTAACCTTGGCCACAACGACACAAATTGCTGCTAGTGAGATTTACACGATAGAGTAACGCATTTAAGGAACAATGATTGCACATGAGACGGGAAAATGTTTTAATAAATTCCCGACTCAGGTCCAATCTATTGAACCAGGGTTTAAGGCTTACCGTTGGGATAATCGAGTGAAGCCACCGACCGAACTCATCCCCGTTCCATTTGCGTTGCCAGTTGACAAGAGCGTTTTTCCGGACCAAAAAGTAAAATTCGCTAAAGGCGATTTGACGCTGATAAATTTCGCCTTCAACCGCACCCACCTTTGCAAGTGAGTCTGCCTTCTCATTGCCCACTATTGAGCAATGAGAAGGGACCCAAACAAAGGTGATGATAAAGCAGCGTCTCGATAAAGCACTCAACGTTACCCGTATCTTCTCAAGGAAGTACGGCGAGTGCTTTCCTTGCCTTAATGAACGAATAGCCTCAATCGAGCTAAGACTGTCCGTTACGATATAGTAGTGTTCCACGGGTCGTGAGGTTATGTTGTCTAGTGCACAATGAATAGCTGCTAGCTCCGCAATATACACTGAGCATGGAGATTGGAGGCTGTAGGAGGCACTATAAATTTGGTTGAACACTCCAAATCCGGTACATTCGTTTATCAGGGATCCATCAGTAAAGTACATTTGTTCAGCATTGACGTGTCCATATTTTGCATTAAATGTTCTCGGAATAAAAAGAGCACGATGTTGTTCCGGAACTCCAAGAATTTCATGCTGCATGGACAAGTCAAACTGGACAGAGGAAATGTCGTAATCAGTATGTAAAACACGAATGGGAGAAAACGATGAAGGATTAATCTGCATAGACATGAATTCATGATATACAGCCATATATCTTGTTTGATGATTTTGCTCAAGTAGCTTCTCGAAATTTGCAATCACCAATGGGTTCAGGACCTCACACCTGATGAGGAGCCGTAAAGATAATGAATAAAATCTATCTCTTAGAGGGAGTACGCCTGCCAAAACTTCGAGGCTCATGGTGTGTGTTGAGAGCATACAGCCCAGCGCTATTCGGAGACAACGATATTGAATACGCTCAAGTTTAATGATGTGCGATTTGGCAGCCGATTGGAAACAGAAACTTCCATATTCCATCACTGAAAGAATAGTTGATCGATATAATTTGATAAGATCTTCTGGATGGGCCCCCCACCAGGTGCCGGTAATTGAACGGAGAAAATTTATTCTTCTCTGACATTTTCCTTTCAGATACTCAATGTGAGCTCGCCAGGTGCACTTGGAATCAAACCAAACCCCAAGATACTTAAAACATCTTGATTGAGTGATCGTTCTGCCTAGGAGTTGAAGCTTAGGTTGAGCAGGTCTATGTTTCTTAGAGAAAACAACCATCTCCGTTTTCTGGGGGGAAAACTCAATCCCAAGCCCCAAAGCCCAGGAAGACAATCTGTCTAAAGTATCCTGTAAAGGTCTGTGCAGATGAGACTCAGTAGATCCTGTGACAGACACCACGCCGTCATCCGCAAATTGTCTTAGAGTGCAGCCTTCAGAGAGACAGCTGTCGATATCACTTACGTAAAAGTTGTACAAAAGTGGACTCAAACATGAACCCTGCGGGAGACCCATGTAAGAGGTTCTTCTAACTGCAATATCTCCGTGAGCAAAGTTCAAATGTTTCTCACAAAGCAAGCTGTATAAGATATTGTTCAATAGAGGAGGCAGACCTCTAGAATGCAACTTGTCTGACAACACCTCTATTGAGACTGCATCAAAAGCTCCCTTTATGTCTAGAAACACTGAAGCCATTTGCTCACGTTTTGCGTACGCCATTTGTATCTCTGAAGACAGCAAAGCAAGACAATCGTTTGTCCCTTTACCCCTGCGAAACCCAAATTGAGTATCTGAAAGGAGACCATTTGATTCCACCCACTTATCTAATCGGAACAAAATCATTTTCTCCATCAATTTCCGTATACAAGACAGCATCGCTATAGGGCGGTACGAGTTGGATTCGGACGCAGGTTTCCCAGGCTTTTGAATAGCAATCACTCTCACTTGTCTCCAATCTTCAGGAACAATGCTATGCTCCAAGAATTGATTAAATAAATTCAACAAGCGAAATTTTCCAACGTCCGGGAGGTTTTTCAACAAGTTGAACTTAATTTGATCCACACCCGGTGCCGAATTGTTACAAGAGAGAAGAGCAAGTGAAAATTCTACCATTGAAAAGCTTGAATCTAGATCGTGTCTATTTGAAGGCGCATTCCGGATGATTTTTTGCACAGGTGCGGAATCTGGGCAAATTTTTCGTGCAAAATTAAAAATCCACTTATGGGTATGTTCTTCGCTTTCATTCGTTGAAGATCGATTACGCATGCGTCGTGCCACCTTCCACAATGTATTTAAGGACGTTTCACGCGACAAACCTCCCACAAAATTACGCCAATACGCCTGTTTTTTACCTTTGATCAATTTTTTGAATTGATTTTCTAGAGATAAATAAGATTGGAACTTGTCAAGTGTCCCATGCTTTCGGAAGACTTTAAATGCTTTCGATTTTTCGGCATGCAATTTGGAACACTGGCTGTCCCACCATACATTGGGAGGTGTTCGACGAATCGATTGATCTGGGATGGGTTTCGTTTGAGATCGAACTGCACTTTCATGTATCAAGCGAGCAAGGAAGTTATATTCCTCTAAAGGAGGTAGGCCATCTACAGAATCTAAAGCTGTCATAATCTCATCCGCATATTTTTTCCAGTCGATGTGCCTTGTAAGGTCATATGTCATATTTGTAGAAATCGAAGTGCTGACCCCATTGGTTATTGTAATTTGAATAGGCAAATGATCACTACCATTGAGATCAGGGATTACCTTCCACTGGCAATCCAATGATAGTGAATTTGAGCAGAGTGAGAGGTCAATTGCACTTTGTCTTGCAGGGGGTTTAGGTACTCGTGTTTTTTCACCCGTGTTCAAAATTGTTAAATTGAAACTGTCGCAAATGTCATAGATAAGAGTAGAACGACTATCGTCAACTTGTTCTCCCCAGACAGTTCCATGTGAATTGAAGTCACCCAGGATCAACCTTGGCTCAGGAAGCACTGAGCACAGGTCCTCTAGGTGATTTCGATCCACTGCAACTCTATGAGGCCAGTACAAACTGACAACACATAAGTCCTTACCTCTTATAGTTGTATGACATGCAACAGCTTCAATTCCGCCTGATAAAGGAAGGTGGATTCTGTAAAAGGAGTGGCGCTTATTGATCCCCAAAAGCACCCCTCCATAAGAATCGTCACGATCCAGACGGATAATATTAAAATCGTGGAATGAGATGTTAGACTGAGAAGAAAGCCATGTTTCGGACAACGCAAAGATATCGGAATTAGTTTTATGAAGTAAATAATTGAACGCATCCATTTTTGGAATAAGACTACGACAATTCCACTGTAAAACAGTGATATCTCTGACCTCTCGTGCTAAATCAGCCATCGAGAGATATAAACACTGCAAGAAGGGGCCAAGTTTGCATCAGTTGTTGAACAAATGTCTTTACAATGGGAAGCATAGAAGTCACAATACTTCTGACAGAGTCAGAAACATTAAATGATGAAAATAATCCATTTATTATGTCAGACAATTTGAAAATCCCTGAATGGTTGATTGACGATGATGTTTCCACGTTGGATATTGGTGGATTTGATGTTCCTGCGGCTGCTGGGTCATTTTGTGATGATTTTTTTACACGGAAACCAGGAGGAATTCCTCCTTGTTTTTCTGATGTTGCGGTTGATTTATTTCCAAAACTAAACACAGGGGGAACCGGGGGGATTTTTCTTGGGATTTTGGCAGAAGACGCTCTGGTGCGCTTTCTGGAGTTTCCTGTTAAAACAAATGGACGCCCTTCATCGGCCGAATCAAAATCCTCAACATCAACTGGCAGCGCAGCAAAAACATTATTAGATGTTGGCTGGGTCGGGGGAGAAGCGCTCTTTAAAATGGCGGCATACGAACGATTGGATCGTTCTTTCAAAGAGCGCCTCTCCTTATCCCAGCGACTCTTAAATGCCTCGCACAGGGAAATATCATGAGGTGAGCCCCCGCAATAGACACATTTCTGTTCTATTGCTGAGCACGCTCCTTCCTCATGAGTTTCCCCGCAACGAGCGCAGCGTGCCTTGTTGCAGCAATGGGACTCCGTGTGCCCCATTTTGATGCACTTTTTGCAGCTCATTGGGCGAGGCACAAAGAGCCGCACGGGAAGCCTTAACATTCCGTCTAACAAAACATAGTGAGGGAGGGCGGTACCCTCGAAGGTCACCCGAAATGAGCTTGACGCTGAATACTTTTTATCTCCGTTAACAGTGGTGGCAAATGAGAGTTGGCGGCAATCCAGGATTTTGACCGAAGTCGAATCAAGGCCTCTGAATTTGCCTACCCCTTTAGATAATACGTATTCATTCGTCAAGCTCATTTCTGAGATCACGCCCTCTATCTCTACGTTTCGAGAGGGAACAAAAACGTGATACTCTAATCGGAAAAAATCACTAGCAACAATTTCATTTGTGGCCTTACGGTTTGCCACAACGACACGTAATTTATTTGGCCTGACCCGAGACACTTCGGTTACGGAGGGCCATCTTGCCAGATCTTTCATAATCTGAATGACATTCAACGGTTTCAATTTGGGCCGGAAATAGACCACCCACGGACCAGCAAAAGTTGGGTCTTCTGGGTAGGCCCTGAGTCGGGAGGACTTCCCAACAGTTTTGACAGAGTTCTCCGAAACATCCATCAAAACTGCGGGGTTTGACCCCCCGCCTTCGCTCATATTTTACTACGGAGACTAGAAAGTCTGCCGTAATAAAATATGCGCGAAGCTATAAAATATCGAAAAAGATTAAAAAAAGAATGACAGAAATAGGGAAATGAAATATAGATGAGATAAATAATGAACTAATAAATAAAACTAACTTTAATTGCTTCACTTCCTTCCAATGGAGGTCCTTCTATTCTTCTGTTGAAGTACAGCACAATGGCGGCTACCTCGTGGCGTGTCGGTAGAGATAAGTTTGGCCTTGATCGATTATCCAATGGAGTCGTGGTGTCTAGTGCCTCCGTTACCCGATAACGGCGTCCAAATCCAGATTCACCGGGTGCCCCGACGGTCCTCAAACCCGAATGTAGAGCGAACGAAGAGCACGTTTCTGCAGATTGAGGTGACCTTGGTGCTGGCTATGATGATAAAATCAATTTGCACCAATCGTTTTTTCTTTTCGGCTATTGACGACCGAACCAGCAAAAAAAAACCTCACTCGGTGGAAGAACTGCACCATCCAACTTTGCTCGAAAACCTTCGAATCTCCTTTTCACACCTCAAAACTTAAGCAAGGCGTATAATTTTTTCCATAAAAAAAACCTTTTAAGACTGCCCGATTTAGTGCAGTCAACAATAATCAATAACGGAAATAACAATTCTAAACATTCCTTCCTAGCCCCTATTTCAAATAAAAACTTTGAAACACACAGAAACAGGCAACAACAGGGCAATTGCTACAATTCGAAAACTTTGCCCAGAACCGACTCACAAGATTGCCCTTATCGAGGACATTTTGCATTCAGAACCCGTCGCCTTAGATTTCTTAAAGTTCCTGCATCGGTGTCAACAAGTTTAAGCTTTATTGGCTGCCGGCATGCAAAAGCTATGTTCACAATGACTTAATTCTGATTGCAGTTTGACATAACATGGTATTATCAACACCCCCTATTTTTTGGCCTGACTCGCCATTGGCCCTGCACTTTTCATTTCTCTGTCTAGGTCATGTCGGAAATCAATTAAGATGTTTTCTCCAACCTTGTAGCCAAAACGAGTACCAAACGACTTTAAACTACTTTGAACCAAGCTTGGAGCTACAAGTCCGGTTCAATTACCCTCGTGCATATATTTGACACCTCCACGAAAGATATGAACCAGTTGATAAGGTAAATTCTACCAGGAGCCGCATATTAGCATACCGAAAAAATATTAGAAATTTGCCCATTCCTCCCTCCTAGGATGGTGACTCGGACACCCAGCGCTGTAAAGACATTGGGACCATAAAAAAGGAACCTGCCGGTGGAGTTCTGAAAACGGAACACCTGGGCAATAAAATCCCTCCTCATCGCTTTTAAGTGTTCGCGCGCACAGATCCCGGGTGGATAGCACCACGATCTGTGTAGTCCAACGAAATTACCGGAGCGGCGCCTTGCCGAGGTCCCTTGGTTTGAGCACAGGTGCCGAAAGTAGGAGGGAAAGTGATTTTGGGTGGTTGATATATTGTATCCTCACACGCGTTCCCCAGGGTGGATGCCGGTCAGGGAAAGTCACATGGACGTACTTTCCAGATTTGTGGTGCAGTCTCTTCGGGTAGTTCTAAAGTGGGTTGGAAAAGCAAACACCTTTAATGGCAATAATAACGAGTTTTTGAGCAAAATTATTCCACCCTGTAATCCATTCTTTCAGGTGAGAATTAGGTTGATAGCCTGGTTTATCTGCATTGAATTACAATAAATTTCTAAATATACATACAGTGGTGTTCTAAAAAATAGCAGCGCCTCTAAGTACTCCACCACGTAAAATGCTAATAACTTATGTGAATTTGTTCCAATATGAAAAATGTAATATAAGTGTGTGTTAGGGTGACCCTAAGCTATACGGAAGCTTTTAAAGGCCAAAATTTTATTGCTCCCATCCCATTTAAATATTTTTTTTTTATTTTGAGGGTTTTTTTTAGAAATAGCTGTGAAAGGAAATATTAAAATAAATTTTGCAACGTTACAAATGATATAAATTAGTTTATTTTGTTTTTTTAATACCTTTATTTGAAGCTTTAAAATAATAATTTGGCATTTTATTCCAGCTGTGTTATTGGTTGACACAATGTCATCCTATAACAGTTTGAGGAAAGTCAGGGGCCAATACCAGATGTGGTATTAAAATGCTCCAAGAGCAGCTTTATTAATTATTTTTGTATACCCTGATGAGTCTCTGATATCGGAAGCCAAGCCGTGTCAAGGTTGCCAGTTTTTCAATTACTTTACGGTGTTTCGGACTACTATAGGTCATTGGTATTATTTTTTGGTAGGTATTTTGCAGTCTGGTAGGCAGTCCGCGAACGGTGTAGGATGACCTCATCGACGGTATTAGTGTGCGTCCGATCTCTTGATCGAAGCTACAAAGATAAGGCATCATCTTCTGCATAGTCAGGGGTCACGGGTGCGCCGCGAACGTGTGTAGGATACCCCAATGTCGGGGGGTATCCGAGTAGTGCCGCTTCCTAAGGGGGAAACTGCGGGAATAAGACTTTACCTTCCTCGTAACAGACGTCGCAGGAAGAGGGTTAACTATTGTCGAGAGATACCCGCGGGTAGAGAGGCTCTCGATGCCGGGCGAGCCTCTCGAGTTTGAGTAGGATGTCGTCACCGTCGGGAAACATCCGAGTCGTAGCTTTCAAAGTCCCGAACGTGTGCCATGACAGGCGCGAGTCCAGGACAAGCTGTTTTCGATCTGACACACAACGGGTAGAAAAATTCGCGGCCAAAAATCCTAGGGCTGCCAGCCAAGGGGATAAAGAAGACCGGACAACGGTCGGAGTAGATTGACCCCATCGACGCGGGGCTGTCGAGTAGAGTGCGTCCGACCCCACGGTTTGAAGCTGCAAAGATAAGGCAACATCTTATGCGTAGCGGATGCCGTGGGTGCGCCGCGTTCGTGCGTAGGATGCTCCACCTCCGGGGAGTATCCGAGTTGGGCGGTTTCCAATGACAGAAGCTGCAGGGATAAGACTAGACCTACTTCGCAGTGGAAATCGTTGGGAAAGGGTTATTCCACGATCGGAGAATACCCACGAGTAGAGTGGCTCTCGACGCCGGGTGAGCCATTCGCTTCGGAGTAGGATGACGTCTTCGTCGGGAATCATCCGAGTCGATGCGTCAAGTCCCGCGCGTGTGCCGTGACAGGTGCGAGTCTAGGAAAAGCTGCGCTCGACCTGGCACACGACGGGCAAGGTGGCGAACCTCGAATCCTGGAGATAAGAGATCGGGCTTCGAGTCGTTAGGTCTCGAACCTTCAGGCGTAGAGGTTTGTATGGTCAACCCCGAGTATTTATGATAAGAGGTCGAGTCTCGAGTCGTTAGAGGAGGGATCAGGCCCTAAATCAACAAGAGGAGGGGTACTAGTGGTCACCTCGAGTGATTACGAGGAGAGGTCAGATCTCAAGTCGTTAGGAGAAGTAAACCTCGAGTCGATGCGAGGAGTGGTCGGATCTCGAATCGTTAGAGGAGAGATCAGGCCTCAAGTCGTGAAGAGTAGAGGTTTGTGTGGGAATCTCGAGTCATTGCGTGGAGATGTCGGTTCTCAAGTCGTTAGAGGAGAGTTCAGGCGTCGAGTCATAAGGATGAGAGGTTTTGCTGAAAGTGGTCTCGTTAATGAGTATTGCCTTGAAGCGCTCTAGCGCGAATAGACCTCCCAATATTGAAGTAAAGTTTGCCAAACAGTTCGAGGTGGGAACCAGGTCTGCGGCCCCAGGTGAAGTTTAGGGAGTAGGGGGTAAACACGAAGTATATCATGAGTCTTCCTATTGTCCCAATGAACCCAGAGTAGCAAACTTGAGGGTCGTGGTGGCTCGCCGTGCCCTGGAATACAATCCGTAAACCGGGATTTACCACCTGTGGTTACCAACTAAAAAAAAATGAAACGAAACAAGTAAAATATTTTCCAAAATTTTGTTTCGTTATGTTTCAGAGTAATAATTAACATGCGTCTTCGCTGCTGCGCCCTTGCAGGTATTCTAGGAAAGCTTATTACCACCTCGAATTTTAGCTGTCGGTAAGGCAACATTTAGGCGTGACCTCGTGGCAGCGTGTTTGGCTATCATCTCGAAGGGTCGCGGTTCAAACCTGGTATCAGGACTAATTTTTTCCCTAGGTTATTTGATTACATGAATAAGCAAATAAAACAAATGTGTAGCAGCAGAACTGGCCTGCATGCCGGCATGTATCGAACATATTTAGTCAAAAACAAAGCAATTAGCAGCAAATTCAGAATAATTGGGGTGATGGAGGAATTAAGATGGATGCCGAAAAACCGGCAGCACCACATGGGCTGGTGGTGACCGAAGTAAGAGAGGACAGGAGAGATTTTTTTTTTGCTTTTGCTGATTAAACGATTACTAGTGAGCTGAACTGAAGGCAGTTCAAATCTGTATTGGAACTTCAAAGTTTCAATAAGAACTTAAATTTTGGGCTGAATAAAACGAATTTCAGCACATAGATTATGCTGATTAAGCTGTGTTTGACCTATTTAACGAGACTTTTGGTTTAAAAAAAAAACGAACATAAACACATACAGGATCTCAATGAAACTTGATGTTTCCTCCAAGAGATTCCTTTTTTTCTTAACTCTAAGCGTACATCTTTCGAGGATATGCTGGCTAGCATCTTACAAATGCTAAAACCCCCAACCCACAGAAAGTGTACTATGTATGCCGTGACCGGGATTCGATCTCATACCCGCTGGCTTAGAAGACTTGAAGGCTATCCTCTACGCCACGGGCGACGGCTGGTTGCTTGGGTTATCAATTGACTCCCTCATCAATGTGAAAGAAGATGAAATGTATTTTTTTGATTTTTACTTTTAATAATTGATGCTCGATGTGGTATGATATGATTTTCTGTTGGAAAAAAATTCACTCACGCACAAAGAAGTGTCCATATTTACTCCATATTTTTCAAAATACGGGGTAATTATGAACACGTGTTTTCTGAGCATTGTTTAATGATTCAAATTCAACTTTTTAAAGTAAAAATTACGATAACCATTCAAATCAAATAAGCCAAAAAAATAACTGAATGAGTTTTTTAGAATTGTGCATGTGTGATTATATGGAATAGGATGCCTCCCATGTAAAACTGAAAATAACCCATAACTTCTCAACGTTAAATTTTAAAAATCAACATATCTCACTCCAATGCACTGTCTAGATGTGGTTTCAATCTAGGAATGTAGCCAAATTAAAAGTCATCACATAACAATAGACTGAGTCGATTTGGGGTCATTTTGGGGTCTAATAAGCTTAGTCTTGGTCAAAAACTCATCCATGATTTTTTGTAGAATTTTTAAGTAACGTTTACATGAGTAAAGTTAAACTTTTAGGTTTGTATGGAAAAATTGAATATTTTGTACTGAAAAATCAACATCGTTTTTGTTTCATCCGTGGAACCGAGCCAGCTGACAGTTTTTGTGCCAATTTATAAAATACCTAAGGGAAATTTTCCGTTGAACAACTTTGTCGAAGACCGTAAATTCGTATCTTATTAGACAAAAAAAGTTATTAGCTGTTTAACAGAGTTATGTCTTTTCGCATTGATAAACAACAAATTCAATTGACATCACTACTGAAGCCTCGCGAAAGTATTGCAAGAAAAGTAGTCATGTAATACCTCGCTAGGCGCCCTGCAGGGGTGTCAATTGAATTTGTTGTTTATCAATGCGAAAAGACATATCCCCATTCAACACCTAATAACTTTTTTACCTAATAAGATACGAATTTACGGTCTTCGACAA
Organism: Uranotaenia lowii; assembly: GCF_029784155.1. Classification (NCBI taxonomy): domain Eukaryota; kingdom Metazoa; phylum Arthropoda; class Insecta; order Diptera; family Culicidae; genus Uranotaenia; species Uranotaenia lowii. The sequence goes on along the minus strand of NC_073692.1, from coordinate 374,202,744 downwards.
AGTTGTTCAGCGGAAAATTTCCCTTTGGTATTTTATAAATTGGCACAAATACTGGCTCGGTTCCACAGAAGAATCGAAAACGATGTTGATTTTTCAGTGCAAAATATTCAATTTTCCCATACAAACCTAAAAGTTGAAATTTACTCATGTAAACGTTACTTAAAAATTGTACAAAAAATCATGGATGAGTTTTGGACCAAGACGAAGCTTTTTAGACCCCAGGGTTTGAGAAATTCAAAAATTACGCCAAATCGACTCAGTCTAACATAACAAGAATTGTAAGAGTGTTCATATTTACCCCATAGACAAGGTAGTTATTATGAACAAACGGCATTTACGCCCCAGAGGGGTGAAAGTCCCAAAATCAACAATTTTGAGTTAAGTATACCTAACGATTCTTCATGTTTCATTGTAGATGTCTCTGCCGGTGAGCCGTTGTCGAGCATTTTCCGAGAAATTTATTATATTTACAGCTTATGTTCTTTTTTTCTTTGATATCTCATGTTTCTATAAAACTTCTCCCATCACCTTCGAAAATGTGATCAATAACCACATGAATCAAAATCGATCATCAAATTCTTTTTTTTCCAGGGCACCCGTTTGATTCCGTGTGATTTCATCGCCCCGGTACTGACCCACAACCCAGTCATGGACGGTGGCATGCACAAGATCCTGTTGGCCAACTATCTTGCCCAGACGGAGGCTCTCATGATGGGCAAAACCGAGCAGCAGGCGCGTGCCGAGCTGGAAAAATCCGGCTTGTCCGGAGGCAAGCTGGAACAGTTGCTACCTCACAAGGTGTTCACCGGAAACCGCCCGACCAACTCGATCCTGGTCAAGAAAATTACCCCATTCGTGCTGGGCGCGCTGATTGCCATGTACGAGCACAAAATCTTCACCCAGGGCGTCATCTGGGACGTCAACTCGTTCGATCAGTGGGGCGTTGAGTTGGGCAAAGCCCTGGCCAAGGCCATCGAGGTCGATCTGGCCGATCCCAACAAAACTACCTCACACGATTCCTCTACGAATGGCCTGATCAACTTTATCAAAACACACTGGGAATAAAATGGATAGATGGAAGTATTCCACTGTTAAGCTGTAGCTGTTATCAAACCTATAAAACTCACATCTCAAAAAGTACACATATTATATGGTTAATGTTATGCTGAGATATGTATTTCTTTAAATTATTACCAAACGTACGTACGTTTTAGGGCAAAAACAATACTGAACGCTAAAACTAATTATAAAAATAGACCTACCAAGGCATATAAATCTCTCTAAATTGCTAAGAAAGTAGCACGTCGTGCAAGCAAAATTTGGTGCAATTACTTATAATCGTACATGCAAAAAAAACCTTTGAAAAGATGCTTTCAGAATAAAAAAAACACTGTCGTTTAAGAACCTAGTTACCAATGTGGTTTTTTGTTTTGACCAAATCCATTTCACGAATATCACACTTCCTTCCGCTCACCAGCAAATGGCAAACAATAAACACCTTGTAACAATTGCCATAAAAAGACTTCCGGACCCAGAACAATACTAACCAAATCCATCCCAATATCCTGCAGCGAAGGTTTGCATGTCCTAGTCTAATATTTTTCCCTGTTTCGACTTACGGTAATATTGCAACCGGACACTCCGAGAGAAGTCATCAGAGTTCGGTTGGTTTGTTTCACTTTTCCAAACAGAAAGAAGAAAAAAACAAAGTTATGGCACTTTGCCGAAATATGAAAATTACCTGCCAGCAGCGACCAAATGAAACGGAATCGAAAGACACGAAAACAGGAAAGGATTTTCTTTACCACATCATTAAAAGGAAAAGAAACCCTTCTTTGTTTTTTCGTTTTGGTTCGTTTTAACTTCCGAAACCGGAAGGGGGTGCCATTTTAAGGGGCTTCGGAACAATCAAATTCTGCGCTACCCTATCCTAGATGATGGTGATGATGATGACGATGATAATGATGATTGGTGGCAGCTCCAAAAGTTGGTCAACTTATTATGAATATTCATAATGATGGTATTTACGAGCAGTAAAAATATGCCTAGTAAATAAATTATCGGGTGTCGGTATCTGCGGCAATAGTTGCGGAGTATTTTTCAGAACCGGAACTTCTGTTTATTACACACAAAAAAAAAGCATAGTAAAATTACTAAATCCGTGGTTTAAAGGAACAACACGCAACCATATTTTTGAGTCAATAATGTTTTCTTCTTGATATTACCATGCGCATAGTAGTTTTACTTTGTTTTTATTTTGGCTGCGCATAGTATTTTCGACTACGTTCATAGTAAAATTGTCAATGAAATCATGGGTTTGTTTTTCAATGTGCATAGTAAAATTGATATGTTTCATGATAAAACTATGATATGTTATGATATAAATGAGTACATGTTGCTTGATTTGACAACCAAATTACCATGCACCATGGTATAACTATACTGAAGTACGATAGAATTAACACTCTTCGTGATTTCTTCGAGATCTAGATATAATTTATTTTTAAATAAATTACATTTTATTTTTTTTAATTACAACTATCACAAATTTTCATTCTATATTCATAACACAATTTACAATGGTCTGCTTAGAACTGTCGTTATGCTCTGAAAAAAAAATAAAAACAAAAAAAATAGTTAATGAGCAGATCAAATTTGGTAAATGTTCTACTTACGCTGGAATCGATTTGGATTTATTGGCAGTCATCTTGAGGCCAACGATCCGGAAAGGGGGCAAGGTTAATCTTCTGGAAACTGCGATTCTCTGGTCAATTTTCCGTGGCTGGTTAGAAGGGAGGTCCCCACGGCCGGGGAATTCGGGATGCATTGAACGGAACAGCTAAAAATTAATCAAAAGAAAGATCGGAAAAAACGGATCGGAGTGAATATGTTTAAAAGTAACAAAAAAAATACAATTTTACTTACCTGAGAGACTGCGTTTTCCGACTCGACAAAAGTGCTGATTTATTTTTCACTCCCAGTGGGCCGGCACCTGGTTAGTTGAAACAGCATTCACCTCGTCGACGTACCCGCGCAACATTTTTGTCGGCGTTCTGAAGGCGCGACCGGCTGACCAGAAAAAAACAAACACTCAAACTAAGCACATTGGTAAAATTACTATGAATTTATAATGAGCATAGTATTTTCGACAACACAAATGACGATGTTTCAATGTTACCATGGGCATAGTAATTTTAGGAACACGAATTGTGTAATGTCAAAACATCATGCGCATGGTAATTTAGACACGAGGAAATTACTATGAGCTGTCAAAGTTCGCATAGTAAAAATACTATGTCGTAGTATTATCGCCCAGATTTTTGGTGGAAAATACTAAATCATGGTCGAAAATACTAAATGATGGATATAGTAAAATTATCATGACTCTGTATTTGAAAAACCCATGCAATTTTTTTCCGTGTAGTCATGTGCGCGTTCTGACATGCGAAACCGTTGAAGCGCGAAATGGTTGAAGGAAGTAGCCTCATTATCAGAAATTAATATGTTAGTTGAAGATTTCTGTGAAAATTTTAAGTTTTTCTTACATCCTGTTCTTTGGTAACATTTTTTGTTAAAAAGAATAAAATACATTTTGCAAAGTGATTTTGAACAAGGATCAGTAAAGAAATTATTTAAAGTAAAATGTTTAGTACTGGAACAAACAACGAATTTCGGAACTCTTTTCCACCTAGTCTTCGTTTGACCTTACCGAAAGCTTCAAGGCGGCAGTTGTTAAATTCAACGTCGAAAAGACCAAGTCGATGGAAGTCAACACACACTCGGGCAAATTCTAATTATAATTATCATAAGATACGTCTTATGAAGCGCCTTCTAGAGTGCAAAATTGTTTTCTAATAGATTTTTATGAAATTCTTTCAATGTTCATATGAAGCTCTTATGGAAAGTTGAAGAAACGGCATTTTGAAAAAAATAATGTCCATATTTTTAAAAGACCTTCTTATGAAAAGCAACGACCTATCATTGAAGTAGGTGTGCATCTGCAGTATTTATTCGCGTCATGAAAAAATTATATGAATTTCAATGAAGAGAGCAACAGATTAAGAAAAGAAAAAACTTTCAATATCTTGGAAGCCAAATAGCTCCCGGTAGTAATTTTTTCCATGGAAGTAAGGAGGTGTCTGGTTCGTCCACTGGCCAAAAAACAGATCCGACTTCATGCATGCGCGGATCTACGGGGGGGGTGATGGGGGTGATCACCCCCCCCCCCCCCCAAGCGGAAAAAATAAATCATCAGTGAAATGGTCACAATTTTTTTAACTCAATTAAGATGAAATATAACCTTTTCATATGTCAACTTATCTTAACATTAACATTACCATTTTCGCGCGTGCATATGATTTAAATAGCTGCTTAAAATATGCTTGAATTGAGTATAAACAGTATGCGCGTGTATAACTTCGTGTTGGCTTCGGGCGTGCGAAAAGGATAAAGCACCTCACTCTTCAAGGAATTTTCTTAAGCATGTCAGGAGATTGGTTTTCTTTATTAACCGATATCCAGAGTTGTTGTAAGCGCCAGTACCAGAAACGTTGGTTGATAGTGACTAATTCTGAATGATTTCCTGAAAAGGCCTGAAAGAAGTCATCATTTATTTTCAAGTTGATCATAACATTTTAACTAGACACTGGGTACCTCCACCACAATTTTCGTTTCCATACTACGAGCATTTGAAAAGTCGAAGTGTTGAAAAAAAAACGATTTGTAAAGTTGGCTAGTTTTTTTTCCAAAACTGAGCAAGGTTATTTTTGTAAAGTCTGTCCGCTCTTTGCAGTTAACCTCACTGGTGGATTTAATAAAAATGTTCAATTGTAAAATTTTGTTACTAAGCCACTGACTTTTGTTTCTCAAAAATCACAGCAAGAAAAACACTGTAAGTATTCGATAAGATATAAAGAGAAAAATCTATTCAGAAAACCTCTTCAATATAATTAAATATAATGATAAGCAATCTTTATTTTATTTGTTTAGATACGTGCTTATTTGTGTTTTAAATGATTATTTGTTTTAGATTGATTCACGTCTTTAAAATGTTATTTTAATGGATATTCAAGTGAAAAATATGTAAAATTATTGAATAAATACATTGACGGGTTTCGATAAGTAATGAAGCAGCATACGGTTTAAAATTGGAACTCAAAAGAGAAAATATTTCGATTAAATATAATTGAAACTTGTGTAAATGGCTTTTTTACCCCAATATTGTAATATTTTCAAAATTAATAAGACATTATTTTAACCATAAAACCAGAGATGCTCATTTGAGTAAGTTGAAATCATACCAATTGAACATTTTTCTCATGGATTTCTAATCTGATAAAAATAAACAAATGGTCATTCCATATCCCCAACTAGATAAATAAACGTAAATTCAACTTCATACCAGTAAAAAACACTTGTCTACGTTTTTCCTAAGACTAAACAGATGTACAGAATTCTTTGAACAACCTTTTTTTTAAATTATGTTTAACATTATTTACATGCTGCTAAATTCTCTTCATCTTTATCATCAACATTTTTCCTGTCAAGGTTTTCCGTTTTCCCAATCACTCAAAAAATTTTGGTCATTTTTTTTTGAAAATTTACAAAATCACCCCCCCTAAGAGCAATCTCTAGATCCGCGCCTGACTTCATGTCTACAAGTCAAAAAGTTGTCTACAAATAAAATAAAAACAATTTTTTAAATACGGTGATCAAATCGTGAGCAGAAGAAAAATTTGTTAAATGGACTGCGAAATGGACTTTTGAGCAGGTACCAGGCAGACAAAGTTGTCGAAAAAAAAAATTCAATGTATCGTAGAAGTAAGTTTTGATGGAATTGAAGCACAAAAAACTTCAATCGAAATGTTTTTGAAGGAGATTTTACGAAAAAAAAACAGATGTTATACAGAATGTTTTCAACAAATACTAACAGAAGGAATTATGAGAAAGTCTAGTATTGATGAGCCTTGTTTCGATTTTTTAATAGTTGTTGTTTTTCGGAGCGTTTTGTTATGGGCGGTAATTGGTGCATAAAAAAAGTGTTGGTTCCTAATGACCGGTCACGCACAATTTCTTTGTTTTTATCGCACGTATTGTGTCAAATGTGTAAATTGTAAGTAGCGTTTAGTTGGATTATGTTAAAAAAAGATGTTTTATTGCTGAAAGTAACCGGTTACTTGAGGCTGTTGGCCGGGAACCATAGTTTTGTCAGTCAACGCACTTTGTTAAAATTTGCAGGAAAAATTTCACAAAATGTATTCTCTCAAGATCCGAAATATGGTTTTGACAGCTCCTTACATGGAAAATACTAAAAAAAACCCTTTCCGTGTTGTTAGATAGTTTTTCCTTAATAAAACATTATCGGTACCGGAAAAAGGCGAGTGGGCGGTAATAGGTCCAGTTGAACACCCCCAAGTTTAGTTAATTATTTTGAAAAGCGTACATTTTTCGCGCTCCGCTAAATTTTGTAATGAAAGTAGAGCAGTTTGGAGATGTATTGGAAAAGAAAGCGAATAAAAATCTGCAATCGTTTTTTTTATTACACATGTTTGAAGTTGAAATACCGCTTAACTGGTCGGTAAATGGTGACATGATGGTACAAAGTTTTTTTCCAAGCACATCAGCCGCGTTTAACACGTATTATTTAAAATTGGAGCATGATCGATTATTACTTTAACGAGATTTACAGAACAAATTATCGTCGGTCGTTGGACTTCGAGATCGAAAATTAAAATGTTAAAAAATTGAGTAATTTTGCGACGCGTCCCAACTTTTTCTGCTGTCATACCACACGGGGCGGGATTTCTGCATAAAAAGTACTTTACGGCTGATTTTCTGTAAAATTTACTAGCTCGATTTGAAGGCGATAAAGCCTAATCCGGTGGTGCGATGGTGAGTACTGTTATATTTCCACTGCATTTACAACGTAAACGATACAGTTCCAGAGCTAGAATTCCAAACCGCGACAGAAGTCATTCCTGAGCTGGGAATATCGATCACGGATGTTCGACGAAAAATTTTGCTGCTTGATGAATCCAAAGGTAGTGGACCTGATGGAATTCCAAATTCGTTTCTTAAAAAATGCGTTAACGCCTTGGTGGAGCCGTTATTAATGCTCTTCTCAACTACAATTCGTAGAGGTCAGTTTCCGAAATGTTGGAAAATCTCCTAACATTGTGCCAATCCATTAAAATGGTTCAAAACTGCCTGCTGAAAATTATCGTGGGATAACAATTCTGTCTGCCATACCCAAACTGTTCGAGACCATAATTTATGACCAAATGTATCCTTGCTTGGTTAGAAGGGAAAATAAATATCGGACTTCTACACGCAAAATAATCTGCACGTCGTGGCTACGTGAAAAACTACATAATTTTTATCCAATTGATTTTCACGTAGATCCTACGAGATCAATATGTAAACACGTCCCTATAAGAATGCGTGCTTCATGGGCCTTACCTACAATTTACGTGAATTTTTAGTGAACTCAACTCACTGTGCTTATGAAAGCTACGAAGAGTGTTTTTAGAATTGGAATGAAATGTAGGTCAATTTATATTTTTGTTTATGTTTATAATGAAAAACTAACAAAATTTCATTTAGGACTAACTTTATTTTCACAATATTTTTCGCTTACACTTCACTTTTACCACAATAAAACACTTCAATTCCCGCAGTTCCAGCAACGCAGGGCGGTTTGCGGAATGCTGAAAAAATGGAAAAGTATTCAGAAATGAAAAATAAATGATCTAATTAAAACATAATTTTACCTTGTCCGTTGTTGCCTATATGGTGTCCTGTGTTTCGTATTCCGGGAAGTCGAACCAAAAAAACAGTAACCGGCACCAGTTTCGGAAGGGTACATGCATCCAGATCCATCCCTTGCTATCAAAATATGGAAACAAAAATCAATTTATTATTATTTAGAATCATCAAAAAGTCAAAGACACTTACCAAAAAGACAAAGCTAAATCTAATTATGCTTGTCAATTTCCTCTACCGGGGACACACAAATTTTCACAACAGTTGGCTGACAATTCTTTTCTAATAAGAATTAACAACCACTCGCTTGAGACAATTGTATAAAACGGATTTAGATCATCTACTTGGAATTTACGTGAAAATCATATGTAAGTTATGTGAAAGTAAAGCAGCTTTTACCAGGGCATCCTTGATACTCTGTAGTTACTACAAAATTCACGTAGAATCGATATGATGCAACAAAATCTCAATTTACGTGAAAAATCCCGTAGAAAAAATTTCAAAATTATTTTGGGTGTAGCAAGGTTTTTTGAAAAAGTGATCGATCAATGGCTACGAACTTGGAAGACTTGGTTTTACAAGTTGATGCTATATATAATGAAATGTCAAATGCTTTTGACGTGATTAACATAAATGCTCTCCTGTCAGTGCTGTGTAAAAATGGGATCAGAGGAATTTGTTTTCAGTGGATTCTTTCATATCTTAAAGAAAGAGTCTAATTTGTGAAGATAGGGAATGCGAGATCCATGGTATTCTCGGTCAACAGCGACGTGCCACAAGAGAGTCACTTGGGACCCCTTCTTTTCGTCACTATTATGAACGAGTTTCCCGGAGTGATGCATGACGTGTTTGTGTTGATATACGCAGATGATCTAAAAGTTGCGCTGATGTGGTCTAGTGGATAGGCTGGCTCGAGTCTGGTAACCCAGGCGTACTGGGTTCGATTCCCGGTATCGGCAAGAAAACTTTTGGGTTCGAATCCCATAAGTTGCCGACAGGTAAGGTGTGTTTCATTATATAAGTAACTATATTTAATAAATATTTCAGAGGGAATGCATTTGGGGTTAATCTGAAGAGATTATTGCAACCGGAGTTGATTGCCCACCATTGTAGGTCTCGAAGGTTGGATGCGTTCCCTCGACGAATCATCGGCCTCGAAAGACCTAGAAGCAATTCGAAGGCCAAGCCACACAGCCATAGGCTGGACCTTGCTACCTGCATACATACTTACATATACGCAGATTATCTTACGCAGATGATCTGACAGCGCTGAAATAGTCGTTGGTTTTGTGTTTCAAAAACGCGACTTTGATTTTCAAAATTGTGGCTGTAATATTGATCCTCGTCTAAAGAGCTAGACAATTCTTACACTATTGTCTCTATTTATGTTGGGCCTATCGGAATCACTATTGAATACGCAAGTATAGTGTGGCAGCCGTAATATAACGTTCATAAAAACAGGATTGAAAGGGTTCAAAAAAGATTTCTAAGAAGAAACCTTGGGTGGCAAGAAGAAATGCCGGAATACAGATCCTTGTGTATGTTAGTAGGATTGGAGTCATTCGAAACTCGGAGGAAATCAACAGATGCTCGTTTTTTAAAAGACTTGACCAGAGGAAAGTACTTTTCACCGAATTTAGTATCACAAATTTCTCCAAACGAAGGTCGTACAGTACCGTTCGTTATTGAATAGAAATGAGAAACACGCGTACAGTCATTTCGACATTGAACCTCCGTAAATTTTTATTTTGTTTATATTTTTTTATCAAACTTCTTACGTATCTAAAATAAATCAACTATCACACTATTGTTTCACGGAATTTGAGCTTTCTAAAATTATTGTGGACCCAGAAACAGTAATTCTACGAAAATCGGACTTTTTTGGACTTTTGCCATTTAAGCTGCAATATCTAAGAGACTACGAAACGCCTATTTTTGAAATTTTGCAGAGTGATAGTTGAGCATGCCTAAAATTTTTGAAAAAAAATTATGGTTGGACCAAAAAATGCGACTTCTATAGAATTTTGGACGATGATTTTTTGATTGAAATTGATTTACTTGTTCAACAGAACATAATATTGCAAAAATTGCATACGCAAACATTCGTCCAAAATTTTATAGAAATCGAATTTTTAGGTTCATACCAGAGTTAGTGTGCCTCGCGTAACTTTTTATCCAACCAATAGAACTTTTCAAAAACTTCTGACATGGTCACTTCATACATATTTAAACAAAACTGTGCAAAATTTCAATAACATGCGTTTCGCAGTTCTTGAGATATTGCAGTTTGAATGGCAAAATTCCGAAAAGTCCGATTTTCATAGAAATTAGAGATGTACCGAATACAGTAAGGTTTTTTTTTACACTGATATACGTACCGCGTAAAAAAAAACCGTGTTAATTCCCGAAAACCGTGTAAAAAAAAACCGTGCTAATTCCCGAAAACCGTGTAAAAAAAACCGTGTTAATTCCCGAAAACCGTGTAAAAAAAGACCATTCGAATTCTGCAGCTCTGAAGTTCTGACACTTAAGACCTGAGACCTGAGACTTGAGACTTGAGACCTGCACTTGAGAATGTAAACTAGAGACATGAGACCTGAGACTTTAGACATGACACCTGAGACCTAAGTCCAGGGACCTGAGATCTGAGACATGAGATCAGAGACTTGAAGAATGAGACCAAAGACATGGGACATTAGACCTGAGACCTGAGACTAGAAACCTAAGACATGAAACACGAGACCTGAGACCTGAGACATGGGACATGAGACCTGAGACATGACACCTGAGACCTGAGACCTGAGACATGAGACATGAGACATTAGAAATGAGACCTGAGACATGAGATATGAGACATAAGACATGAGACCTGAGGTATGAGACAAGAGCCATGAAAGATTAGACCTGAGACATGAGACTTTAGACCTGAGACAAGCTACTAGTGTTATTACCGCGAAAAATTATATTAGCTCCGATTTCAACTTGCGACCCCTCTAGTGAAAGGGTTTGACTTGTGGGTGACGAAAAATAGTGTCGCGACATCGCTAGTACAAGCTACTAGTTTTAGTACCGCGATAAATTAGTTTAGCTCCGATTTCAACTTTCAACCGGTCAAGTGAAAGGGTTTGACTTGTAGATGACGAAAAATAGTGTTGCGAGTTCGCTAGTACAAGCTACTAGGGTTAGTACCGCGATAAATTGGTTAAGCTCCGATTTAGACTTGCGACCCCTCTAGTGAAAGGGTTTGACTTGTGGGTGACGAATAATAGTGTCGCGACATCGCTAGTACAAGCTACTAGTTTTAGTACCGCGATAAATTAGTTTAGCTCCGATTTCAACTTTCGACCGGTCAAGTGAAAGGGTTTGACTTGCAGATGACGAAAAATAGTGTCGCGACTTCGCTAGTACAAGCTACTAGGGTTAGTACCGCGAGAAATTAGTTAAGCTCCGATTGAGACTTGCGACCCCTCTAGTGAAAGGGTTTGACTTGTAGGTGACGAAAAATAGTGTCGCGAGTTCGCTAGTACAATCTACTAGGGCTAGTACCGCGATAAATTGGTTAAGCTCCGATTTAGACTTGCGATCCCTCTAGTGAAAGGGTTCAACTTGTTGGTGACGAAAAATAGTGGCCCTTATTCTGCGCCGCGCGTGACGTGATGATTGTCACCTCACCTCGGAGTCACCGTGAGATTTGTCACCTTATTCCCGGAGTCGACGTGGGTAAAGTGACAGAGGTTCATTCTGGGTGAGTGGCCGAATGAACGCATCTGTCAAAATGGTAGAATTTGTTCTGTATTGTTTTTTTTGGCTCGCAATTCGAATTTTCCGAGCTGATTTTTCAAGTTTTTTGTGATAATTTCGGTTCGTAACTGGCCATCAACGGGTCGTAAGGTGACAGCAAGCAACAAAAGAAAAAAAAACGGGCATTATTGTGCGCCCTAAGTGAAAACGATGAATCCGGAATTCGCATCGAAAAGAACAAAAAAAAGCACAACAATCGATGGCTGCTGCTTCAACCAGCCGGGTCACAAAAGGCGGATTTGATCGCGGGACATGGCGAAAGACGTGGGATACTGCGAGTGAGGAAGAATGGTTTAGGGCAGGACTTCGAAGCCGAACCTTTAATTTGTCCGAAATAACCACTACTCGGTGCAAGTGAAATTTTCCCCCAGCGACGGGAATCGAATAAAATGGAGTGAAGTGCTATATAAGTGTGTTTTTTTATCATGTTGAATATTAACAGTGAAATAAAGTTAACCGTCGCCCAATTTTATATGCTTTTTATTAATAACGTCTTGTAAAAAAATGTTTCGCTGTATGAATAAATTTAAAAATACAAATATGAAAGTGAATTTTTCTTAATTGATTCTTAAACCATCATACTGTAGTGAAATTCGGTATTTACAGCCTAACTTCTCCGTGTTCAATAAAATTTCTTTTAAATTTCTATCTCGTCACCACCTGAAAAGGTACCGACAATTGTCACCTAAAATGGTCACGCAAATGCGACGATTCTCACCCAGGGTGACTACGAGAATAGGGTAAGAACTCACAAAGTTCATCCGAAGTGACGTTTCTCACCTAAACCGACTGCTAGAATAGAGTGACTTGGGTGACTCGACTATCGTCACGTCACTCGAGGCGCAGAATAAGGGCCAGTGTCGCGACTTTGCTAGTACAAGCTACTAGGGTTAGTACTGATAGAAATAAGATTAGCTCCGATTTCAACTTTCGACCGGTAAAATGAAAGGGTTTGACTTGCAGGTGACGAAATATAGTGTCGCGACTTCGCTAGTACAAGCTACTAGGGTTAGTACAGGTAGAAATTAGTTTCAACCCTAGTAGCTTGTACTAGCGAGCTCGCGACACTATTTTTCATGACCTAAAAGTGAAGCCCTTTCACTTGAACGATCGAAAGTTGAAATCGGAGCTCATCTAATTTCTACCGGTACTAACCCTAGTAACTTGTACTAGCGAACTCGCGACAATATTTTTCGTTACCTACAAGTCAAACCATTTCATTTGACCGGTCGCAAGTCTAAATCGGAGCTTAACTAATTTTTCGCGGTACTATCACTAGTAGCTTGTACTAGCGATTTCGCGACACTATTTTTCGTCACCAACAAGTCAAACCCTTTCACTAGAGGGGTCGCAAGTCTCAATCGGAGCTTAACTAATTTCTCGCGTTACTAACCCTAGTAGCTTGTACTAGCGAAGTCGCGACACTATTTTTCGTCATCTACAAGTCAAACCCTTTCACTTGACCGGTCGAAAGTTGAAATCGGAGCTAAACTAATTTATCGCGGTACTAAAACTAGTAGCTTGTACTAGCGATGTCGCGACACTATTTTTCGTCACCCACAAGTCAAACCCTTTCACTAGAGGGGTCGCAAGTCTAAATCGGAGCTAATATAATTTCTACCGGTACTAACCCTAGTAGCTTGTATTAGCGAACTCGCGACACTAGTTTTCGTCACCTACAAGCCAAACCCTTTCACTAGAGGGGTCGCAAGTTGAAATCGGAGCTTAACTAATTTCTCGCGGTACTAACACTAGTAGCTTGTACTAACGAAGTCACGACACTATTTTTCGTCATCTACAAGTCAAACCCTTTCACTTGACCGGTCGAAAGTTGAAATCGGAGCTAAACTAATTTATCGCGGTACTAAAACTAGTAGCTTGTACTAGCGATGTCGCGACACTATTTTTCGTCACCCACAAGTCAAACCCTTTCACTAGAGGGGTCGCAAGTCTAAATCGGAGCTAATATAATTTCTACCGGTACTAACCCTAGTAGCTTGTATTAGCGAACTCGCGACACTAGTTTTCGTCACCTACAAGTCAAACCCTTTCATTAGAGGGGTCGCATGTTGAAATCGGAGCTAAACTTATTTCTCGCGGTACTAATTCTAGTAGCTTGTCTCCGGTCTCAGGTCCAAAGTCTCTTGTCTCAGGTCTCAGGTCTCATGTTTCAAGGCTCTTGTCTCATATCTCAGGTCTCATGACTTATGTCTCATGCCTCATGTCTCATGTCCCATGTCTCAGGTCTAAAGTCTCATGTTTCATGGCTCTTGTCTCATGCCTCAGGTCTCAGGTCTCAGGTCTCATGTCTCATGCTGAGGTCTCAAGTCTAATATCCCCTGTCTCAGTTTCCAGGTTTCAGGTCTCATGTCTAATTTCTAATGTTTCATGTCTCAGGTCTCTTGTCTCATGTCTCAGGTCTCAAGTCTCAGGTCTCAGGTCTCAGGTCTCAAATCTCAGGTCTCAGCTCTCAGATCCCAGGTCTCAGATCCCAGGTCTCAGGTCTCATGTATCATGTTCTTAGTCTAAGAGATAAGATTTTCCCAACTTCAAAAAGTTTCTAAGTGTTTTCCTTTGAAAAGGACTTAGAATATTTTCTCTCAAAAACCGTGTTAATTCGCGAAAACCGTGTAAAAAAAACCGTGTTAATTCCCGAAAACCGTGTAAAAAAAGCCGTGTTAAAAAAAACCGCGTAAAAAAAAACCGTGTAAAAAAAACCTAGGTGTAGTGGTATTCGGCGAACGGCCGAATACCGAATATTGACCTTTTCAACTATTCGGCCAAACGAATATTCGGCCGAATATTCGGCCGAATATTCGGTCGAATATTCTATTGGGTTTTTAATTAAAAAAAAAACTTATGCGATTAGTTAAATGCATTCTATTTCTTCCATATTAATACCCCTTGTGTTTTTAAGTCGATAATTTTCAACCAGATATTATCGGATGATCGGATCTACAAGATATTTTTTAGGTAGGGGTCTTTCAGATTTTTAAAATGTCACCAATAACTGAAAAGACATCAGATGACTTGTCTCGTTCCTGTGAAATCTGGGATAAAACGAGTCGAAACAGATGCTAAGCTTTTTGAAATTGCTTCTCTGATATTGAATTAGATGAAGCTCGGATTTGAGCAAGATATCTTCAAAATAGTTGTTGAAAAAATAGATGAAATTTAACTTAAAGCATACCATACTTTCATCCACACGTATCCACACGGTCAGGCATTCAGGACGATTAAAAAAAAAAAATATTAAAAAGGCCAAAATTTCTGAATATTTTGAAATTTTTGAAAAATCCATATTCAACACAAAATTTAAACCATTTTAAAGAGTAATTTGAGTTTATTATTTGATTTAGCATATAATCTGAATAAACCCGAGCAAAACTTGCGAAGTTTTTTTCAATATCCGGACATCCTGGCCAGATTTGACTGATCTGGATTTATGGGCAAGCCGTAATATATCCCTCTCTAATAAACTATAATCAAAGTATAAAACGATACCGTTCAGCGTTCTCCTGCACGATCTTCAGTGAAAGATACGCGGATACAACTTAGATGTTTTACTGAAACCATGTTTTTCCTATTTTGTAGGAATTTAACCCATTAAGGTCATTTTCCTCGTAAATAACTGCTGAAACCATAAGTTTTCAATGATTGTGTGGCTTTTACAACATTACTTTCGGATATTTTATAAATTATCCAAAAAAATTGAAAAATTTACAAGTCTGTAGTAGATATTCGGCCTATTCGGCCTATTCGGCCGAATACTTAGCTCAACTATTCGGTGAGCCGAATATTCGGCTTAACGGTTTTTTGGCGGTATTCGGCGCCGAATATTCGGCCAACCGAATATTCGGTACATCTCTAATAGAAATACTGTATCTTAGGCCACACAAATTTTAGAACGTTCAAATTTTGTGAAACAACATTGTGATAGTTGATCTACCTTACACAGAAAATTTTATCAAAAAATATTAACAAAGTAAAAAGTTATGTAGATTCAAAGTCGAAGTGACTTCTGTAGAGAATATAATGTGTGTAGGGTAAATGTACCCGAACTTGGCCCCTAAGGCATGGTTGACTATATTTCCCATGATTGTAGTCTTCCTGTAATATGTACCTTCAAAAGTCCTTCGACAAATATGATTGCTTACTAGCCTGAAATGTAGTAAAAATATGTCCTTGCTTTAAAGCGGTGGATAATTTGATATAAACCTGATCAAACTATTGATTGAAATGCTCCTTATTGTGGCCCCCGTTCCGAATTGTGGCCCTTTATGAGTTCCTTAAATTGGCCGCCTCTAGAAGAAATTTGCCTCACTAATACAACAACAGCCCCCACGATTTCGTTGATAATATCCTGGAAGGAAGCACAACAATGTTCTGTGTTGTTTTCAAAAAGTCGAAAGTACGAAATGTCAACCAATTTTTAGAATTGATATTTTCGTGCAGAATTATAATCTTACGTAAAAAAGTTTCATTTGTTTGTTTCAGTTTTAGGTGTGTTTTAAATTTCTATTATCAGAATGACAATCTAGAACAAAAAGGTTCCAAAATATCGCCTTGGTTAACATAAATATGTTTATTAACCGAGCAAACAAATCGTTTGTTCAATTTTTTAAAATGAAATCATGATAGATCTGTTTCCATTGAAGTTAACATACGATAGCGAATGTTCATATTTTTTTATTTCACTCCCATAAAAGGAGGAGAGACATTTAAAAAACCATTATGACCGAGGCAAGAAGCAAGCTAAAACTAAAACTCAAGTAAGCGAACGATTCTTTGAATCATACCTACATATTTAAAATGTCGCCCTTAGGAATTTTCTAGCAATCGTTTGCGTACACCCGGATAGCAAAACAAGACAAACTATCGCTCACTCCAGCCAGCCTGATAGAAATAGATTGCATCTCACTCGTTCGTTTGGGGACTATAGCCAATGGAAGCGAACAACAAATTTACAAGCTGGGTGAAATTCAAGCTGCATCCCACTCGCACTCATGCAAAATCATCATCCAAACTCGGCAGCGCTTCCTTCGCATATTCCTTTCCTACGGAAAACAACAACATGTCTGTTCAATCAACTCTAGTAGAAACGGGTCGAAACAAGTAGAAATGGATTGATAGTTGATCACCTGTCTCTTTCCAATTGACTTCGACCGACTTCTACCAAGTCGAAACTAATCCTGCTGCCGAGCTGGATTGGTTTCGACTAGTTTCAACTTGCTCCATTGAACAACGACCTGACTAGTTTCGACCAAAACATTGGCTCGTTGAACATCTATCAGTTAACAGAAACCAGTTGAAACCGATTTTTACTAACGATTGAACGAAGCTAACGTTACCTCTTCTGATGCACAGTGATCCATAATATAAAACAAACTTGGTCAAAATATTATTTTTGATTTCAAATGAAATTCAAAACAATAAAATTTAGCTCTTAATAACATAATTTTTCAACATTGTAATGCAACTACTTTTTTTTTTAATAAACATAATATTTAGAATGTCATAATTTGAACTTTGTAACCATTCCTTTCAAAGCGACACATAAACAGCAAATGTTCATCTCCAGCACAAATAAAATAAAATCAAAATACGTTGGACCTTATTTTCATTTGTAGATTTCTTTTTTGGGTATGGATAAAGTTACTTCAGCGTTGAGATCCAAGATATCGATTCGGATCCGAATCCTGTTGATTTCGAGCTCAGAAATTGAGAGGAAAAGTCCTAGAAATTTACCAAAAAAAGGCAGCTAAACTTTCAGTATTGTAATTCCAACTAAGATGCCAAATACGCTTGAGAGATAAATAAATTGATTATAGTCCAAAATACATTTATGGTATTTTTAAGTTATTTCAATTTAATCATTCTTTTTACTTTCGACCGGTTTTTAATTTCCAGACCACTGTGCACTAACGGCCGACGATTCGGCTGCCGGCTGCCGGCTACCGTCTGCCTGCTGATTTCGTTCTCACACATACATACAAACCTCAATTAGTGGAATTTCATGCCAAGATTAGGCGAAAAAAATGTTTTTATTTTTTTCAATTTTAGATCAAATATGTACGTTGTTTGGAGTAGGTTATAATTTTATATTTTTTGCCACGTTTTGCTGTAACCAACGGTATTTTTTAGTGATTTTTTCATAGAGAAGTGTGTTTTTTAAATCGATCCAAAGGTGGCAGATGCACTAGCAAGGTAGGTTCATTTCAGATTTTTTCTGAAAATCGTAATTTTACTTCCAGTTCGTCATGTGAAAATAAATTATAACGCAGTTATTTAGATTCAATTGCAGACAAATGCTATGCAGAATGTAGACAAATGCGATTTTCTTTTATGTTTGATTTATTTTATATTTTTAGGCACATGTTTGACATACAAATGACCAAAATGCATTTTGGCATGCCAAGATAAGGAGCATGCCAAGTTAAGGCTCACTTACCCTATCTATTAAAATGAATAAAATCCTGAAATCTAATAAAAACACATCAGCGGTAACTGTTGATACAAATTATGTAATTGGCAAAGAAAATGAAATCAGAAATCAGAAAATAAAGAAAAACTTGAAACACTGGCAGATTAGTGATTGATAGAATGAGCGACATTAACGACTACAAGTGACTTCCTTTGGTACTACTTTTGGTGAGAGAGAGAAAGAGATATACACTGAACCCAAATTCACTTAAAATACACATGATTTTCACTTAAAAACAAGGATCCAGTGATTTTTTTCCATTCAAGTGCGACGTATACATTTCACTTGGCAGTCACTTAAATTTCAAGTGAATTCATCCACATTCACTTCAGTCGTCACTTGAATTTGAAGTGAGAACAAATATTCACTTCCCCATCACTTGAATTTCAAGTGAATGTCGGGTTGTAATTGTGTTTGTTTTCAGAGTTCAAAATGGCAAATTCTAAAGAGCAGCGTTTAAAGCTTATGCTGGATTTGGATTTTCCCAATTCTTTACTAGGCGATTTTGGCGGTAGTTTGTGTATGTAAGAAAAAGTTATTTAAAATTTATCATGTTTCAGCTTGTGGGTTGAACTGGACAGATTTCCTGGTTTGCAGCAGGGAAGATTTAGAAGTCGCACTATCCGCAGTAACATCCGATCTGCCTTGGAATTGCGTTGGAATTTTCCTATCAATAAATTTATTACGATGTATGCGATGTAAGTATTTGAAATCGAAGTGGTGTTCTATAAATTTTCTTATATTTAAAAACGCGAGAGATAATTTACTAGAAACTTACTTAGAAATTCAGGTAAATTTCACTCAAACGTCATAGTGTAATTCACTTGACCGGTCACTTAAGTGCATTCACTTGACCCATCACTTAAAATTCAAATGAAATTACGTATGGCCAGGCTTCGGACTCTTTTCAGAGCCCAACAAGAGCGGTGTAAAAATCAGCTCCGCTCTTTGAATTTAGTTGTGAGCGGAGCAAGAGTGGTCGATAGGAGCGGAGTGACCATACACACAGGGAGTGTTTTTCGTCACTCACAAAACACTCAAAATTGAAATGAGCGCTCTATAAGAGCGTCACCTAAAGAGTACTCCTAAGGTGTACACAATGTGCGTCCAAGTAATAAATTGATGGTGCTGTTCGCTTTGGTTCGTATCCAGCTGTTTTTTTTGGAAGATGAATCAAAAAGATAATAACATCAAGCCGGAATAGATGAGAACAATATATTCTTATATACTTTGGTTCAATATAAGTCTCTATCAAACAACAAACCAAATAAGTCACGCTTAGAACCGATCCGAAAGTTCTTTACCGGGTGAAACTAAATTGCTCCCCCACGGTGGTAAAGGTAGCATAAGTCATCTGCAGTATAGTGGTGCTGATTGAACATTGAAAGTTAATTTTGCAGTCCGCTAGCTAGTGTCGAGGGTGTTATCAACAAGATTTTTTTTTTGGATTTAGATTGTTTTGAATTCGTGAAATAAAATCAATAGGGGAGAATGAGGATACTTGATCCCTGGGAATACTTGATTCCTTAGCTATATCTCGAAACTGGAATGTCATACAAAGATCAAATGTTCTAGAAAAATGTGCCAAAATGAGCAAAATAACAATACTTGTAGTTTAAAAATTTTTAACAAAATAATTGTTCGAGTAATTGAACTTTGTTTGAAAAATTTCACAAAATGTAACTTGAAGATCTTTTTTCATCACTTCAAAATGTTTCTTACATGGGAAAATTATGAAAAAAATATTTGTTCCAATGCATACATCGTTCGAGCGTAGAATGAACTTCATAATGCCATATTTTCAAAGCAATCGAAAACTCTCCACTTTTTTCAGAAAAAGTTTTCTAAAATGTTGATTATGGGTATAATTGATCCCCTACAGTTGGGTACAATTGATCCCCCTTCCAATTGGCATATTATTCTTCTAAATTGATCGTTATGATTGCTGATCACGAAATTACTAATATTTATCCAAAAACTAATATTTATCAAACAATTGTCTGAAGAAAAGACCAAAAATAATTAATTTTCTCTTAATTATAAAAAATAGCGCCTTTAAGTATGCAATGTTATTAGCGTTGAGACAAAGATATAGAATTTTCTTCTTATGTCTGCTATAAACTGTGAAATGAGAATAAACATGACCAAAATAGTAAATTAACATTCTATCTTGGGGTTTTGTTTGATTTTTATACAAGGATTAGGGCTTCCTGAATAAAAGATCAAGTCTCCTTCAATAGGGGATCAAGTTTCCCCTAACTTCAGAAAAATCGCAATTTTTTTACTCCCACGAAAATGCTTCTAGTTCATCAACGGGTTCAAGTATCGTTCTAATTTTTGGAGCATAGAAACTTGAAGTTAAAAGCTGTCAGAAAATGTCAAAGACGGCGAGTTGCTAATTTTTTCTTAAAAGATATGATGAAAATAAGAAAAGGGGATCAAGTATCCCCACTCTCTCCTACCTACTAGCCTATACTAGCAAAGAATACCCTAAATGTTTGTCAGAAACAAGTCGTTTTCATGGAGTTCTATGTGACTAACAATTGTTACAGGCTACAATTTTGACCAAAATATGCGTTTTTGAAAAACGTTATTTTTAACAAAATTTAAAATAATAACATATCGTCAACTGGGGCAACATGCAACACTTTCAACTAAAATGGCTTCTAAATAACCCACGTCCACGGATAATCATAACCTTTATACATTTAATGTTTTAAGGTTGATGGGATATCAAATTGGCGCAGTCAGGAAAGTTATTGTTTTTTTCAGTTATTCTTAATTTTCAAAATACATTTGATTTTCACTATACTAAGAAAAATTGATAACATGCAACAAACTTAGTTTTAAATGAAAAATCTAATGAAAAAGTATATAAATGTATTGTTTTTGATAAATTTTTGATGCCATAAAAACCATTACGCATAAAAATACCAATTTCAGTAAATTTAGGATCTGTTCAAACTGATTTTTGATTTTTTTTTGTGAACATAAGGATGCTGCATACATTTAGGGGTAAAAAATACTAAAAAAATACTACAGAAAAATTAAATCAGAAAAAATGTTTGTAGGTGATATCATTAAGCCAATCCGTCATACTGGGGAAAGTATTTTACGGCTTCGAAAAATGTTAAAATTTGTACTTCTTTTGCTCTATTTTTTAAATTATTTTTATTTTTTTTTTTGATTTTTTTAAACTTTGAATGAAAATGAAAAACTTTAAAATACTAACTTAAGATGTGAGAAATTATTTCATCATCATTTTGTAGGCATTAAAAGACAACTTGATTGCATTATATAATAATAAAAATAAAACAGGGCTGTAGTAATCAAATGTTGCATTTAACCCCGCTGTTACATGATGCCCTGTTTGACGGTACTTGAACTCAAAGAGGAAGTATTTTGTGACTAAAATTCATGCAAAGCTAGATATTTGGTCTACAAACACCCGAATAAACGAAAAATTAGTGGGTAAAGGACACGTAAAGAGATCAATGCTTGTGGAAGGACCGCAGTTCAAGATTTTTTTTGCCAAAAATTGACTTTGTGGGACTTTTTCGGTTTTCTGAAACATAGTTTAATATGCATTATGAAAATTCAAATGATTAACATGTGATTTTCAGCGAGTTGTGAAATTCTTAAATATTCCATATGAATCCCTTAGAGATCTAAAAAAATGGCAGTGCCAGATGTTTTATGCAATTTCTAAGTCAAGTGACATCAAACAGTCATCAAAATGTACGTACAAGTTTTTTTTAAATTTTATAATGAAATTTTCCCCATTCATCTATTGTCATAATAATGTAGATATATGTTTTTGAGTAACTGTAAACGATTACTTTACATTACATAAATTTCATTAAACCATTGGAATTTGAATCTCGTCACCAAGCGCTTGCACGCTTTGCTTTCAAAGCGCTGCCTACAGAATTCCATTAATGAGCGTCTTTTTTTGCTATTCAGATGATGGGAAGGACGGTTTCCTAAAAACACACTTAATTTCCCTAAGAGCACGCTCTAAGAGCTACACTGACGGAGCACACATCACTCATGTAAGTGAGTGTCGAACATTTATTTTCTGGGAAGCATGAGCAGAGTGTGTGCGGTTTAGCGCTCACAAGAGCGTGGGTTCCACTCCTCTTTGTGAAGCTTTGCTCTTGCACTTATGAGTGACACCTCAGGAGTCGTCCGAAGCCTGCGTATGGCGAGAATTTACTACAGATGTCACTTATTTTTTAAGTGAAAATTATTTTGCGTGTAGAAAACGGTGTGAGTGACTTCGTTGGAGGGAAACGAGATTCAGTTAGTCAAATTCGGATGCGACGGACGCGATTTTGTATCTGCTTAAAAAAGTTGGGAATAAAATAAACAGTGTGCGTGAAAATCCGAGCAACGATACCCAGAGTCACGACAACTTCCAATTTCTATACAATTATGAACGGTACTGTAGCAACTTGCGAAACGTGAGACCGTTTCAGCTTCCAAATCGAATACGCTCGTAAAGAACCAATCTATAGAATGATGACGCTTTACAACGCATTTGGTGATGTAATCAAACTGAGAAATGGTCTTAAGATATTATTATCATAGATATGTTGTACCTAGTTAGGATCAAAGGCAAAAGCATAGAATCTCATAAATAAATAATAATAATAAAGTAAGAGGCCAGTTGTCTCCTGAGCCGAAGAGCCGATGAGGTTTAACCGACTGATTATTTTATAATTGTTGCCCATGTCGGGAAATTAAACATCGAGGTTTTTAATTATGTTCACGTGAAGATGTCTCTTAAACACGAACCAAACCTTCAAATTCAAAAATTAATTGGATAATTGGAAAATTAAAATTTTGAGAAGTTTCTTTAGTTAACAGATATAACCAATTATTTTCGATATTTCATTATACCAAAACGAAATGGCCAATTCTAAATGGGAAAGATGATGATGTTCAATATTTGAGGATTATTATTGAGTAAAACTTTCAACACGAGCAACTTCTAGCCCATAAACCTCTTAATCAGGTAACTTTTGGTGTTCAGTTTGATGTTTGTAGTAGAGAAAGGCTTTGAAAACACTTAAAAAAAAGTTTTTCATTGATTCTGATTTCACAATCTTCAAAATGAGAAACTATCCCTTTCGATTTATGTTTTAAGTGAGCTTCGCGCGAGACCGAATAAATTCATCTTGGACATCATAAATTTTTGAGTTCACTCATTAAATTTTTGTGAACACACCCTTGTATAGGTTTTATTCGTTAAAAAATATACAAACTCTCAGTCTGCAACGACCACAAACTGGTGGATCCATACAACGAAATTTAAGCAAAATAAATTAAGTTCTGACTTTGTTATTACTCGTTTTGGCCTAAGTACCTTGTTCACATAAAAATTTTAAAAGCTCGAATTCATGTAACTTACCAAAACGAGCATGACTTAGTCATGCATACCCAAGTGGAAAGCGTATAAAAGGGTAGTCAACCTGGTGGAGTTATGAGCTTGGCCAGGATTTTCTCTTCTCTCCCTGGCGAAAAATCTAATTTCGGTAAAAATTATAGAAACAAACCATAATAAATTCGTCGTCGCTAGTCGCCATGCCATGCCAGTGGCGGTGCCAGAAGTCACACGAAAAGGTTGACCACAATCTCGGTTTTATCGCCACTAATAAACCAATCAACCATATCCGCCTGGGTCATGCAAATTTCTCATAAATATAGCCCCAGACTTTCGTTGGTTCAGTAGGGAAAAAATAACGCACAATTTTGACCGGACAATTTTCGACCTGGCTGTCGCCCTACGGAATTCGGTAATGGGTGGATTGAATAATTTACCCTATGAAAAAATACAACACAACCGCTTGAACTGCTTCCAGAGTTCGACTTTCATTGATCGATACCGAATCCCGCCTTCTGATAACGCTTTTATTGCTGATTCCGACTCGGGGGAACTGGCACATTTGGGTCAATAAGTGAGGTCAAAAGTGCCACAAATAAAATGTATGTTCCTACAATCCCAAATTCTCTCAGGAGGGAACGAGTTGTTAATAGATTTTTGATGGAAAGCAGCCTTCTCCACTCCGCAGCACGACACGACGGCTGACGACGGGAAAATTTGCGTAGATTCAGCTGACCCGATTAGAATGCTTGGACTTGGGTGGGGAGAAATTCGCGCTCGTATCGTCAATCAAATTCAAAGTCGACTGGACCCGGATACGGGTTGGTTCCAGAACCAACTGAAATCGCTAATCATAAAAAAAAAATCAAAACGGAAGCGTCCGGTGGAAACCGCAAAAATGGGCCCGATAAAAACAACAGGTAAAAACCTGGGACCGCTTAAATAAGGGCCCACTCTTAAACAATCCGAACGGATTAGGGTAATGAGTTCGATGTGGTGTGATTGTTTTATGATAGCTTGTTTAGGGTTCAGTTCTCCCCAGGTTGCGTGATACCATCGAAATCACGGCAGGTAATGCAAATGTGAATTGATAGCGGGGTTTCGTTTCGTTTTCAGCATGTTTAAGTCAACTAGATTCCAATTTAGGTATAAAAGGCGTGATAAAATAAAAGCTATCTGGCAAAATTTGGTTGACTTGAAGCTGAACAGACTTCTTTCGTTGAACTAGAAACTCAGGTCCGTCAAACGTAAACAACGCTCAATATTAGTTCAACATAATATATTAAATAATAAACATATCTCACATACGTATCAGTGCTGTTTTCAGTAATAACTTATTTAGGCAAGTGTAACTTTATTTCGATAAGATCAAATTGAGTAAATTATAGAAACCAATCAATGGTTGAGAATGACAATACAGTTTTCTTTCTGGAGCCCCCATTAGGCCCACTGGCACATCGATATATGTATTCGAAAATTGGCACATTGGAGTCCTTAACAACTACGAGAAAAATTAACATATCAACTTTTCACCTCATTTTGAGGTTTTAAAGTGAACTACATAGCATGAATACATTCTAATTTTCAGCAATAATATATTCAAATTTACCTTTTCCTACTTTTAATTTATTTTAACTCTATTTTGGAAACAAAAAACGTATCAAAGAAGGTCCACATTGTAGAAACATATATTCAACAAATTTGAAGGATGACGGCGGCTTGTAACTTTATTCGGGTGCATCCAAATCATACAATTCTTCCGGGGAACTTCAATGAATTCTTGAAATCTTTAATTTTGCACCATTACCTTTTTATGAACGCATCCTGAAAGCCCAGGAGAAAAAAATCTCCCTAATCAGACCTTGACAGTCAATTTGATACTCGTAGCTTAAAACCGCTTTATCTCTCTTGTTTTTCAACCGATTTTTACGAAATTTATAGTTTTGGAAACCCCTTAATGTAACTCAAATAGGTTTTTCAGGCATTATTAACATACAATACTTCAGTTTTCTGTTATTCAAAGTCTAAGAAAAAACCCCAAAAAATATGCTTTGGAAAAAAGACTGCAGATCAACTACGGAATGCTCAAAAAAAATTTCATTAGTGTCCAAGAGATGAAATGACATTAAGTGATTTAGCATTCCGTAGCTGATCTACAATCTTTTTTCCGGAGCATGTTTTTCGGATTTTTTTTTCTTAGACTTTGAATAACGAAAAACTGAAATGTTTTATATTAATAATGTCTGAAACAGGTTTCCAGAACTATAAATTTTGTAAAAATCGGTTGAGAGTATTGATTTTAGTCAGACGTGTCAAATTGACACTCCAGGGACTGTAACGGGTAAAAATTTCTGAGACGGATGATGGTTAATACTTATAACAATTTTGATGGTAATTATATCTTTAGAGAGTTATGTTGTAACTAATACTACACAAACAAAATTATGTAAGCGAACAACAACCTAAACTACTCTCTGGAGCCATCATGCAATTTGTTAATAATCGTTGAAAGTCATTTTGCAGCCGATTTATTTACCTAAATATCCACAAAGCAAATATAACTTATTAGCTTCCAAATCAGTTTACCAGATAAACACCACGTTATTAAATAACAGAGAAATGTAAGGAATAAAACTGCATGTTTTAGAAGGCTGATCCCAAACTTTCGGTCGATATATACATACTGAAGGGTGATCCCAAACTTTTGGTCGACATTGGTAATTTTTTTGAACGAAATTCAACAAATGTGTTTTGAACAGTATGGAATAAGGATACGAGTCCAATTTAAATTTTAAAATTTAGTCCACCCCTGAGATGATCGGGTTTGAATTTTAATTGCAGTTTTTGGAAAATGTTTCAACTTTAAGCAAAGTTTAAGTCATGAAAAGCAAACATATACATTTAGCTGAATACTTTCGAGGAAAGTTTAGCTCACGTTCTTTCGAATGATATCAAAAGATATACAATATGTCATAAAATAGCTGAGATATTGCCGAACAAAAGTTGCATGTTTTTAAAAGCTGAACCCAATATTTTTGGCCCAGATAATATTTTTCAAGTTTTTTTTGCCAAGCTCAATTTCATCATGTGATACGCAACTTTTCATTAATGTTGTTTTCCTATTTGATCCTGGTAAAAATTTGCAAATCAGTTTAAAAAGTTTTTTTTTAAATTTAACTAACGTTTGTTTTCAATCAGTAGGTATAGCATAAATATAATTGTTGATTACGCTTTGATTAGCAACCTTAGTGTCGAGAAGCTCCTCGATGACAACTCACTATTTTGCTGCATGGCCAATTTTGTAGCTTTTCAGTAATAAACAAAATATTGCCAAAAAGAGTTCATGTTGGGTAATGCAAGTGGAAGTGGTTATGATTTACTGATTTTACTTTGCTCTAAAATGGATTCATTCGCTTGGTATACAAATTTCTATAATTTTGAGATGACCTCAATCTTAAAACGAAACTTATGTGACTGTTACAGCTAAACAAATTATTCATATATTAACTAATATAATAAAAATGAGAGTATTATACAAGCATTTTATTGTTTTGGATTTAAATTCAAGAGCAAGTATGGTAAAAATCAAGAGAATCCTGAGATTTTTTAGAACAAAAAAATCGCTTGTAATGCTGATCTTTTATTTCCTCAATTATTTACTCGGTTTTGTTCCAATCAAAGTTGTTATAAAACTTCGAGTCGGTCTATACAGTTGGCGCAAAAGCATTGGAAACCTTTAATTTTTTTTTATGTTTACTCCTGGGTTTAAAATCATGGACATTGAATCGGAAATCAGTAATGTACCAACTGAGCTATGCCTCGATTTATAAAATTTTATATTCAAGTATAAAAGCACCGCACTTTTATAACCGAAGTATCCATCAAAAACATACAAACATACATATAATGACTTTTCTAACACATTTAGAAGAATAAATTTTGTTGATTGGCCCAAAGAACTGACCTGTGCCAAATTTCAGTTCCTCAAAAAACTGAAAATTTCGATTTATTACCCCTGAAAAACATCTAAGGAAATCGAAAATTAGAGTTGATGCCAAATGTCTTTCAAATGCATAAATTGTGTTTATTCGAAAAAGGCTTGGTCAAAAATAGACTTCCTGTAAATGACTCGTTTTTCGGATTCCTGTGGTTTTATATGGAATGTTTCAAAATGGGTTGGTAAACAAAATTTCAACTCGCTTAAAATCACACATTGGACCATCAAAATGTTTAAAAGTCGTTTTTGACTCAATTTTTTTAGTGTGGACTAGGGCGGTCCTCAAAATAATTTAAAAAAAAACCGAAGAACATATTAATGCATTGTGACTCTAACCTTAATTACTTTTCTTATACCGTGGTTGAATTAAAGGGAATGTTTCGATTGCGTTGATTCACCCTAACCTTAATTTTCATGTTAATGTTGTTACTGAAATAAATTTAAAAAAAATAGGCGTAAAATAAAAATTTTTGAATTACGGTAATTTTAATTTGGGTTGAAATTAATATCTTGTGTCTGAGTTAATTAACCGTGAAAGTGGCTTCAAACAAATCTATTAAAACAAACTAAGTTTTCAATATCGCAAAAAGTTAAGTGAAATCTAGGGGTATAAATGACTCTCATATCTGTTAAATCTTTGCCTGATTTGATTCTTGGTTGAATCTAATATACAAAGATGAGTTGGACTATACAGTAGACTGAGTCGATTTGAGGTCATTTGTAAATTTCTCAATCCCTGGGGTCTAAAAAGCTTCGTTTTGGTACAAAACTCATCCATGATTTTTGGTAGAATTTTTAAGAAACGTTTACATGAGTAAATTTGAGCTTTTAAGTTTGTATGGGAAAACTGAATATTTTGTACTGAAAAATCAACATCGTTTTTGTTTCTTCTGTGGAACCGAGCCAGCTTACAGTTTTTGTGCCAATTTATAAAATTGCTTAGGGAAATTTTCCGCTGAATTACTTTGTCGAAGACCGTAACTTCGTATCTTATTAGGCAAAAAAGTTATTAGGTGTTGAATAGGGTTATGTCTTTTTGCATTAATAAACAATAAATTCATTTGACATCCCTGCAGGGCGCCTAGCGAGGTACTGCATGACTACTTTTCTTGCAATACTTTGCGAGGCTCCAACAGTGATGTCAATTGAATTTGTTGTTTATGAATGCCAAAAGACATACCTCTGTTAAACAGCTAACTTTTTTTTTTTCCTTAATGGCCCGCCACACTCCCCCACACCAAAAAACTCAATTTGAGCCTCCTGGTAATGGACACATCAGTTCTCGGCACGTCTGGCAGCTAAGATAAAAGAATTCAAGATCGCGTTCAAAATTTACTCATGCCGAGAACTCATTTTTTTTTTATTTAATGTGCGAGGTAATGTAACTTTAAGCAAAACAAATAACACTAAAAGTGAATCTCAGTGGAAAAAGTTTCCTTTGAAGAGATCCACTTAGAAAAAAGGGAATTTAATTAAATAATTAAATAACTACTTATACTAATACTAATACTAATACATATAATTATAAGCAAAAAAAATTAAAACTTATAATTAGGATTGATTAAGGAAAATATATAAAAAGCTGGCTAAGTTGTTGGTCGCGTATTAGCTAATATTTCTTTAAAATGTTGTATAGATTTGGTCTTAAAAATGTTCCGACTATTGGTGTTTTTAATATGCCTAATAAGATACGAAGTTACAGTCTTCGACAAAGTTGTTAAAAATTTCCCTAAGGAATTTTAAAAATTGGCACAAAAACTGTAAGCTGGCTCGGTTCCACAGAAGAAACAAAAACGATGTTGATTTTTCAGTACAAAATATTCAATTTTCCCATACAAACTTAAAAGCTCAAATTTACTCATGTAAACGTTTCTTAAAAATTCTACAAAAAATCATGGATGTGTTTGGAATATGGTAAGGTTTCAGTAATAGTTTTGAGCCCCTCCCACCTAAGAAAAGAGGCCCTCCCATACAACTGTCGATTTTAATCACACGATCCAAAAGTCATGGCACCCATTTTGTCAACCGATATTCAACTTACGGTAGTTGGACTCAAATTTGGATATTTTAGGCACGGCAATATCGATATCCAAATACGGCAAACGCATCATTTCTCATCATAACTGACAACCCGTGCAGTATATGAGAAGGCAATGCAAATCTTGCCGTGCCTAAAATATCCAAATTTGAGTCCAACTACCGTAAGTTGAAATGATGGGAATAGAAATAGACTACGAAAATGATGATGATCACATGGGAAAACAATTCCCTTCAATTCGATAGACATCGACACTCGACCAGTATAACTTTCATACGCCAGGTTGTCTCCTGCAGTAGAATGTTAATACATGGGCCCCGGAGAGGCTCAAGATGTGGGTTCAAGTCCTACCGGGAGACAAGCCGAATTTTTTTACATGTTTTTCTACATTAATTTTCATCTAGTCTAGTCCCTGAAATTTCGACTTACAGTTGGATTCATTTCTCTACAAAAAAAGTTTCGCTGACTGAATGTTTGAGTCAAGACCCATCTCTGGGTCACAGTTTAAAAAAAACAGTAAATAATCTCAATCAAAAATTCAAAATCAAGACTACCAAAACTTTAACAGCTTACATGGCAAAACAGGGCAAAATTTGTTATAATGATGAATACAAAGCTTCCAAAATAACTGAAAGTCCAACGACTAAATTTTTATTTATATTTTATGTGAACCCGAGCAA
Organism: Uranotaenia lowii; assembly: GCF_029784155.1. Classification (NCBI taxonomy): domain Eukaryota; kingdom Metazoa; phylum Arthropoda; class Insecta; order Diptera; family Culicidae; genus Uranotaenia; species Uranotaenia lowii. Next base: position 374,172,597 of record NC_073692.1, on the reverse strand, counting down.
GGCCGGGTAAAATTAGCTAGTATTAAATAAAAGGGAATCTTTCGATAACTTTGTTGAATAAAATTTTAAATAATTACTAAGTTGTTAAGGATCTTAATAAATAAAAAAAATCTTTCACAGCAGTCCGGAAGATTTTTTCTGAGATCTAACAGATACGACAATTGATCACTTCCAGCATATCTAAAATCAAGGTACACAAAACATGATTCACTCTCTGGAGCCACCATTAGAATACTTTTTTACGAGTAAATTTAAGCAATCTGTTTTTTTGAAAAATCACCGGTACAAGAGATTTTAATTTTCTTCAAATTTAGGTTTTAATGTATTGTATAAATGAAAAAGGAGTGCTTGAACAGAATATGTTGGGCAACAATCGCGCCAGAATAAAAAAAAATTATGGGTTGCCCAGTGCAGTATTACTTTGTCCAAATACCTTCGAATAAACATTCAAAATATAAACAAACGAGCACCAAAGAACTGCAACATTTCATGTATAGAATTGAAATACCAAAAAGATCTACATGGCGTGTGATACATCAAACTACGCAAATGAAAAGCTCGAATCGGTTTAGGATTTCCAGTTGCTTTGTTGAAACAAGTTGAGCACAAAAACTATCGGCCCTTTCTAAGTGGCTCTTTCATTCCCTATCTCACTTTTTCCGTTCTGTTGATATTGAATTTCTGTGCTGTGGTTGAGCTATCAATACATCTGTAGGATTGTATGTTTTCCATCTAAGTATGTACTTTAAAACAATTATCTGACTGACTTGACTAAACCAATCTCCACCACCGGGTGGGTTGTTGGAACTGGATTATAATTTGCTCTATTTTATGGCGACACTTGACTGAATTTTTTGCTGCTGCAGTTATTGGTTTAAATGCTAATCAATTGAACTAATGGCTTGTAGTAACAGGTAAATGCGTTTGATGTTTTTTGTTGTTGTTGCTAGGAACAGTCCGAAGTTTGGAAATATTAGTGATAGTACTCATATCGATATTTATAACTCCTCTTTACCAGCCATTTTCACAACTAGAAATTCATTTCATAAACCAATAGATTGTCTGCTGTAAACGATAATGACTTCTCAGGGGAATATGTACCATCTTTTGAGCAGTGAAGCGGTCACGGAAAATTATTCGGAACAAAACGCGTTTCCATGACATCTGTTCTACGCTACGTACTACTTGTTGCAACCGCTTTTGATGGAAAAAGGAAAAGTATTCAATTTATGTAATCTCATTGCAATGTCGATACGCGGCTTTACCTACAATTTGCGCAGTAATAGTGATATAAAAAGGGTTTCGGTTGATTGGTTCCCTAATAAAGATGCTTATGATTCGAGTTAATCTCGTCATCATAGATTTCCTCTGAATGCTCACTAGCAGGTTGTTTTATTGTGTTTTTCACTGTTTAACCCTTAACCTACGATAAAAAGGTAGCACTTTCGGATATACACACATGTTTTGTTCTTACTTTTTTAAGTCAATAATTGTTTGGTTATACAGCGTTGGTGATTTTATATTGCTTGATAAAGCACGTTTGTATGGGTTTTGGCAGAACATTTGTTTATTTTTCCCTAGAATTATGCGCACACAACAAAATAGAAATAAGCGCTTTTCAATACGTTTTTTGACTGAGTCTCTAATAAGAAAATACATCAAGAGAGAATGCTAATGCCTTGGCAAAGAAAAACGAAAGGATAATACCGCAGTTAATACTACCATATTCACTAATCTGTCCCGCGATAAGTTTTTAAGGTTGATCCAACACTAGATCGGTTAACAATATTTCGAACAGTTCACAGAAGAAAAACTCCTAACATGAATTCAAAAGAGCCACATTGATCGCAGTTCTTTCATTCACACCTTCCTAAGCAAAGCATTCATCGATTTTTGTTTTTGTTTCCGCGTAGCATTACTCATTGGCTGAACCATAACTCTAATATTTTGAAAGCAATAAATTTCATACCGTGAGCATTTTTTTATCTTCATTCTAACCAGTGAAGAATTTGTTGAAATCATTGGTGCAATGCACCATTCTTTTTTTATCCTGATTTGGTTGAAAGCAGTACGTTACAGTGTTTTATTTTTATCAATTATAATTTTCTCCACAGTGTATACAAATTGCTGTAAATGCGCGCACTTTTATTGTTGTTTTATCATCTTCCGACAAATGCATTCCTTGACACTTTTAGACACCTTCCATGAATCATGCACGATGAATATTCTTCATTGATTATATAAGTTTTGTTGTTACTTAAACCTGTATGTATGTATGTGTAAAGTATAATATAACAATAAACAACACCGTCTCTGTCCCGTGGCTTGTTTATTGCCAGTCTTTTTTGATCTCGAAACTCCAGTCCCACTTGAGGTGCTCGTTCTTGTCGTCATCGGTGAACAGGGACGTCACCGAGTAGGTTCCCCGGGCCATCATCCCCGAGGGGGCTTCCTCGAACGGGGTGGTGTAGCTTTGGAGTTCCTTCTTTGGCGGGTACGATCCAACCATCTGGGTCATTTTGTCCACTGTCATATGTCGTGAGTTGCAAATTGAAGGGGAAAACAGATCATGTAATTTCGTGTGCATTACTTTAGTATCTAGCCTAAACCCTGTTCTTAAAGATCTAAAGGTGATTGCATTGATTGCATAAAAAGCTTTTACTTAAACAATCCTTGAATATAGATATGTAAGCATGCCTTACTAAACTAAAAATCATATAAAACTAGTGTTAGTTCAAAAAATAACTCTACAAACAACATGTAGGACATTAAGAATGAACATATACATAGCAATAGATGAAAAAGCTGCTAGAGATTAGTCTTTTGTTACGGTTATAGTCGTTTAAAAATGTTATAGGCTTGGTAGGCTGTGCTCGAAAGTGACAGGAGAGTTTTTGTTAAATTCTGGAAAATTTTGGTTTTTCCAAATACCATTACCCACCACCAGGTGGGAGGAGTGACATCAAGAAAAGATGGCCATATAAGAGCGCTAATCCACGCCCTGGACTCCGGGGTTTATCGAGAAATCTTGCCATGGGAACCTCGAATTTTATTGAAGAATCTATAAAGGGTGTCTACGATGAAATTGCTCTAACCTTTTAACCATTGGGTAGAATTTAAAGAAAATTTGAGTGGATTTAGTTCATAGTGCATTGTTTACATCCTGCAAGTTTTAAAGTCCTGTGATCAAAACTCGCGGAAATGGAGTCGAAAGAACAGCTCGTGCGTGACAAAAACTTGCGCATTCATCACGAGAACAAGGACCTCTCGCATCGTTCCATTGCTAAAACGTTGGGAATCGCGAATTCCACGGTGTCGCGAGTCATTAAGCGGTTCGAGGAACGATTGACCACCGATCGGAAGCCCAGAAGTAAAGGAAAAATTATTCCGTACAACACCAAAAATCACAACCGCGTAGTTGGGGCCTTCAACCGAAACCCGAACGCCTCCATTCGGGATGTGGCTAAGAAGCTGCACCTAAGCCGAAGTGTTGTCCAGAAGTCCAAAACTAAGGCTGGGCTTCGAATGTTCAAGGTACAAAAGGCCACTAATCGCGACGAAAAGCATCAGAACAAGCCTTCCACCCGTGCCAGGAAGTTGTTCCTCAACATGTTGAAGAAAGTTGAATTCTGCATCATGGACGACGAAACATATGTGAAAGCCGACTTCCAACATACCCCCGGCAACCTGTTTTTCACAGCCAAGTATAGGTTCAGCGTTTCGGAGCATGTCCGCGCTTAGAAGATGTCCAAATATGCAAAGAAATTTCTGGTTTGGCAAGCTATCTGCACGCGCGGGAAGCGGAGTGCACCTTTCGTGACCCAGGACACGATGAACGGACAGGTGTACATGAAAGAGTGCCTCCAGAAGCGGTTGCTTCCTCTCATGAAGGCCCACAACGTCCCAACAATATTTTGGCTGGATTTGGCCTCAAGCCACCTGATAGTTTTAAGCAAGTAGTTAACAAACAATGTTTCTCAGCTTTATCCTAGTTGAAAGCAGGAATAGCAGGGATAAAACATTCTCCCAATCTTCTCCCCGAATGTAGGTAATGTCGCTCTCTCTCTCTCCAACAAGCTTGATCGGAGTTTTAAAACTGCTTCGTAAGACGTTGCCCACAAATACTCTCTCCGAATATCACTTCCCAAACAGCTTTATCGGAGTTTTATCACAGCTAGATTCACATCTTCGTTTTGCGTTTTCTCAAAAGGAAACAGAAACACTTCACAGGGATGCTAGCGATTTCTTGATTAAAAAATCACAAGTTTTTTCTGGCTTTCCCAGTGAAAAAAGCTGATTTTCTTGGTATCGAAGGGATACAAAATTACGGGAGGTACAATATTTCAGTCATGAACTTTAAAATGGGATTTATGTAGAATTTTGGACGAATGTTTCCATAGGAAAATCATACTTTAAGTTCAACAACCAGTAAACCTATTTCAATCAAAAATACAAACAATATCGAGAGATTCTGATTTCAAAACTCAAATGGAGCATTTCTAGAGTTTGTTTTGATTAGGTCGTATGAACCAATATAAACAAAATGGAGTTATTGGCTGCAAACGATTGATAAATGCATGCTCTATGTTATGTAGAAATTTAGTTTTATTCAAACAATAAATAACATGAAAAAAATTGATTTGAATTTAAGACGTATAATGAATAAAATATTTTTGCGTGCGAATTGGTTTTAACGACGTTTTGAGCTGCACTGAAATGCCGTGCAACCAAAGGTCGCAAAAACACTTTTCGGCGAAGTGGTTTTTACGACGAAATGCATTTCCGCAGAAAGCGCGTCGCGTCGTTTGTGAGAGTGATTAAAGTAGAACTTCTTCATTACTGTGACTTGGTAAGTTCAAAAAACGCTTCTATCATGGTCGGACAAGTTTTCAGCCTCGTATTTTTGTTTTAAATTACAGTGGCAGTGGGTGTTACCGCAATTATCGGGGCCATAGAGAGTAACCAGCTGTCCAGTCGGATAGATATATTCCTGATGCACGCAGTCCCTCGCAGAACCGATTCCAGACTGCTGGAGCGAGGAAGAGGATATTTTCCACTGGTAGAGAAATGTAAGCGAAGCAGATTTAAATACATTGGCAAGACCCGCTTCACAATTATTGTGCAATACGGATAATCTGTAGACAGCATATCACCCGTGGGGATCCTGATAATACTCCAGATCTTCAAAAGTAAGTCCTCTTTCTTTTATTCTCCCTATTGAGGTACTTTGAAAATTGTAACACCAAAAGTTTCTTCTCATCACATGATAGTAATTGTGCAGATCTCCATAAGAATATTAATCATGGTACTTTGTAGTACTTGAAGATAGTTAGCAGGAATTAGTGAAGTTTTAGACAAATGAAATCGGATTTTAAGAGAAAATTCATCAACCTGCAAAACGACGTTTCAAAAAAATATAAAACGCAAAAGGTTGTATGTGCATGTTTACAGAAACAACCAAATCTATGCCTGTATTTAATACACGAGCGTATATATAATCTTTTTCTGCATCGCATATGAAATTTTGCAACAATTCTGAGCGATATTTTTAATATAAGAATTAAATATGTTTAGCAAATCTTAAACAGCGATTTTCTCGAAACACGCCAAGTGGTTCATACGACCTAATCAAGACAAACTCTAGATTTATTCCATTGTTTCTTTTCTTTATTGCTTTTGTCAGACATATGTATCTTTTTCATAAAAAAAAACTCTTTGTGGATGGAAAAGATATTGTTCTCATGAATCGTCCTCAATTCTTTAGAAATCGTATTTTTTTTGGTTCATGCTTGTTGCCACAAGGGCAATAAGACCGGAAGCTGACGACACCCCTGCGTGTGACAGATCTCGCCAAGCGAGAGAATAAGAGTAGGAAGAATAAGAAAAAGTTAGATAGATTAAAGACGGAAGTGAAAAGTAAAGTAAAGCTATAGTTTGTAAAGGCGGAAGATAGGCTTGTTAAAAAAATAGAGAAAAGTGAAGTTTGAGCGGTTGCGCAAGGAGAATTGAGGTCGAGGTAGTCTCGAAATTGCCAAATTAGAAACTATTCCTTTACGTCCAATCGGACCACATTATTGCTGTGCGCGTTCCGGATAGTTCGCTACAAGGCGATTTGACTCTCGCTAACAATTCTTCAAATAATCATCCGATGGCGACGGTTCACTCGTCGAGCGAGGATGATTTTAACACCACCAATCAGGACCACTCAAGCAGTTGTGTTGCCTGCGATCGTCCGGATTCAGCGGACAATATGGTGGCCTGTGATCAGTGCTGGTGGCATCTTTCGTCCGCTGGAGTTCATCTTCCGTCCGAAAAGCAAAGCTCAATTTGGAGCTAAAGCGCCTGGAGGAATAAAAGGAGATTGAGAAAAGGATCGAGAAGGCCTACGTTAAGGAGCGCTACCGGATTATCGAGGAATCCCTCATGGGAGAGGAAGACGAACAACGTAATGTTCATTTTCGGCAGCATGTGAACCTTGCCGAAAGATCTGAGCGTGTGACGGAGTGGGTAGCGAGCCAAGCCGGCCTCGAATTGTTGGGCCCAATGGGAGCAACAATCCTCCAAGAATCGTCAGCAAAATTACCACTTCCGGAAGAAGCAGCGAATGACTTCCCAAAACGTCGAGAGCTAATTGCGACTGTCAACAGCACCAGCAGCCGTCAGCAGATAAGTTAAGTGAGCTTGAGAATCAGCTCAAACTTTGTCAGCGGGAATTGAAAGGTGTTCGAGCTTGACCGGAAGAATCAATCCGACTTCCGAAACCATTTCCGGAAGCCTTAGTGGATGGTCCTACGCATTCGACAGGAACGATTCCGAAGAGCAAGCGTGTTGTTGCCCAACCCAGTCAGCAGAAGCCATCCATGCAAGCGGATAGAAGGCAGCCAACGATAGAACCGGAACGTGTGGCGCCGGAGGAGCTGATGTCCAGACCTGAGGCTATTCCGACATCGTTAGCTGTCGAGGAGCCAGTGCAAGTGCCGCAGAGACGGCAGCTGTTGCCCCCACAATCAACGAGGCAAATTGATAGTGGTGTTCCAGTCAATCCGAGGCCACTTAGGCCAACTCAAGAGCAGCGTACAGCGCGCCAAGTCTGCTCGGGGGATTTACCAACGTTTTCCGGAAATCCTGCCGACTGGCCTGTTTTCATTAGCCACTACCAGAACACCACAGAAGCCTGTGGTTTCAGCAACGGCGGAAACATGATTCGCCTTCAACGGTGCCTGGAGGGATCCTTTCCAGCAACCATCAAAATGCTAGAGAAGCGGATTTGATCATCGAGACCTTAATTGAGAAAGTTAGATCTTCACCCCCGCCGAAGACCCTGCACTTGTGTCCCGAAGTCGATGATAGTATAATGAGTCTATCAGCACTCAACACTATCATCGACTTCGGGACACAAGTGCAGGGTCTTTGCGAACACTTGGAGGCCGCGAATTTTAACGATCATCTGAACAATCCCTCGCTACTAAAGGAGTTGGTGAGAAAGCTCCCGACCGAATACCAAATGCTTTGGGGAAGATACATCACAACAGTCGAGGCCGTGGACTTACGAACGTTCGGGACCTTTATGGACGAAACTGTCGACGATGCATACGCCGTGACGTCGTACACCGGCGAATCGAAAGCCAGGCAGTCCAAGCCTGAAAGGTCCAAGCCGGACCGGAATTTTGTGCACAGTGGCGTCGCGGGAAAGTTCGAGAAGCCGAAGGAGCGGAGTAGCTACCAAGGTGCAGCGGAGTTTAAGAAACGAGTTTTGTCGTGTGCCGTATGCCAGAAAGAGGGACATAAGTCCAGAGAATGTCGATCGTTCCAGAAGATTTCCATCGATGACAGATGGCCATGCATCCAGAATTTGGGACTTTGTAAAACGTGCTTGTACAGTCATGGGACTTGTTCGTGTAGAAACAACACTACACTCGCTGCGGCGTGGATGGATGCGATGCGCGTCATCACGCACTTCTTCATTCGGCGGAGAAATCAACGGCATCCTCCAACTCGGGTCCGAATCCGACATCGAATTATGTTGTGCATCACGTAGACCAGTCGTCGTTTTCATCGTTACTGTACCGTGTTCTTCCAATCATGCTCCACAAAGGTAGTTTGTCCGTTGTCCGAAAAGAGTCTGGCAGAAAAACATCAACTAAACGGGCACTCCCACCCGTTGTGCTTGCAGTGGACATTCAATGTGACGCAGGTCGAGAACGATTCGCAACGAGTGACGTTCGAGATTTTCGGCATCAACAAATCGAAGCGGTACAAGATTCCAAACGTCGGAACAACAAATTCCTTGAACTTACCAACACAGAGTTTGCCGGTTGAAGAGTTCAAGTCACGTTTTCGTCATCTTCGAGGAATTCCGGTGGATGGTTATGAGAATACCAGTCCGCAACTTCTCATAAGAGTTGACAATCTACGATTGGTGGTTCCGCTCAAGCCGCGAGAGGGCGAAGTAGGAGATCCGACTGCGGTACCCGCCTGGGCTGGTGTGTGTACGGTGGCAAGCGCGACGAGTCAACGCCAACTTTCAGTTACTTATCACATTTTTGACTGTAAACATGATTCATCTTTAGACGAGGCAGTAAAGACTTATCTGACGCTCGACGAAGTGTTTACGCCAGTGCTGAGTGGCGAAGACACTCGAGCAACGAAAATCATGGAAAAGACTACGAAAAGAGTGGGCGGCCTGCTTTGGAAGTAGTACGACTTCGTAGAGTTTCCAGGCAGCTATCCAATGTGTCTGAGAAGACTACAATGTCTCGAAAAAAGAATGGGAAAAGAACCGGTGATGCGGGATAACATAGTGCGTTAGATCGAGGAATACCAGCAGAAAGGCTACTGCCATCGAGCGACTCCGGATGAGCTGCAACAGGCTGACCCCCGACGCACATGGTACCTCCCCCTCGGCGCGGTCACCAATCCCAAGAAACCCGGCAAGGTGCGGCTCATCTGGGACGCTGCAGCCAAAGTCGAAGTCTAAATTGTTCAAAGTTGCAAGGTGAAATTCCAGTTTTTTTCACGGTTTTCCGCTAAGCTGAAACAAATCCAAATTTTTTCCAGCTTTTCCCGGTTTGCATAAAAACTTAGATAAGTAACCCGGTTCTAATGCAAGTTGTGAGAAGTTGTAGTAAAATTTCATGCTTTCATCTATTTTGGCCATTTTTCGAATACGTCGTATTCACGCAGCGAAAAAGTTTTTATGACAAAGGAATTTTCCTTTGTTAAGAGGCCAAACAAAGGAAAATTACTTTGATTCTGGGACAAATAAAAAATCCTTTGTTTCTAATCTGTTTTCCTTTATTTCAAAAAATTTTTCACCTTTGAAATGAAAACAAATTCTGTGATTCAAAGGATTTTTTTAATTCAAAGAATAGATCCTTTGTTTCAAAAATTTTTCTTTAGAATCGAACTCTTAATACATTGTATCAAATAAAAAAAAAGAGTTTGTTTCAATAGAATTTTTTTGAATCAAAATCAATTTATTTTTTTTTGGCTCAAACACCAAGATTTTTCTGAGTGTTGTTTTTACACAAAAACATTGAAAATTTTCATAAATCTCTTTAAGCTTCTTTTCTAGACATTGAACATTTAACAATGCATCTTATCCTATAATAATCAAAAAAGCACGAGGGTGCCACTCGGCTATTGTTTACTGAACTAGTGCCAGGCTAATAAATATAACCATATAAGTATGCAAGCTTGGGAGGATTTACAATGGATCTTCTTGAACAGATTTTTTGGTGTCCCATGTTTGAAAAAAATAACAATGAATTTATAAATGCCTCTACTAAATGGATGACAACTAATACCTAAAACATTTAATCCATATCTAAGTAGCAGGTTGGCTGAGCAAATGCCTAGGATACCCACTAGGGTCAGTAAAAAGAAAACGTTTTTCGAAAAGATAGATGGTAATTTGTAGTGCAACTCAGCGCATGAATCTTAAACCGAATGGCTTTTTGTACATAACTATTATGTTCCCCGAACATTTTTAATCAGTTCTAACCTAGCGAAACCTTGATTTTGACAAAGCATCTTACAGCACATTTCGCTTACCATGAATTGCTGAGACGGTAAAAAGGTAGGTTTATAGAGCGTCCCATTGTAAGTTGCATTCAAATATGTTACGCCACAAATAAAAAGGATGCAAAAACACGACCATCAATTAGCATAACCGACACCGTTCAGTTTGTTTTTCTTAGGAAGTAAAATTGCACTTACCGGGCACGCCCATGCGGTACGTTTTCTGTACATACTTCAGACCGTGTACGATTTCCCGCTGCACCACAAAATCGATGCGAATTTTGTACTGGATACCTTCCTTGATTGTAAACACCTGTTTGGAAGTTGACACAAAATAGTGTTAATTTTATAAATTGAGATTAAATCAATTCAACGGATAACTTACATTTTTCTTAAGCTTAGAAACGTCTCCCGACAGATCGAGCTCCATTGGATCCCGATCGGCAACGAGGAGGGACAGCTTTTTCACAATGACCTTCCGAGGGTCGGAATCATCTGTATAAAAAGAAATCAAATTGATTTATACTGTTTTTTTTAACATAAACTGATAGTGCATACCATAAACGATTGTCTCGGATTGAGCTTCACCCAGCAGAGCTTCTTTGTACTTCCGGAGACTTTCGTCCTCGGCATCGGCGGCCATGATCTCCTCGATGGTCTTCTGTGGCGGCGGTTGGTAGTTGGCATCATGCTCCTCTCCCTCGACTTCGACCCCCTCAACGACTTCCTTTTCCGTGGACATGCTGGAGGAGATGATTGGAAGAAAGCAGAAGGTTTAGTTATTTTGGATTTGAGTTTTAAGGAATGGATTCGAACATTTGACTGATAATCTTCAACCTGTTGCAAAATGTGATTATCAAATTAGGTCGTGACATTCACATTAACATCATAAAATAGTTCAGATTGTTCAGCGCATGTATCGTTGTGGAAAAACGTGATACAAGTCATCAGTAATTTTTATCACCCCACTGTCTGTCTAGAGGTTTGCAATGAAACGAATACCTATATCAGGATGACTGCTAAATATTTTACCAATTAGTCATCAACATAATACGCATTCACACTTTAATCCGCGTACGTGTTTGATTGCAGATTAAGCATCTGAACTTTATCCATCGCATTTAATGAGTTTCAGGTGTTTACATTTCTCAAGAGAGCTACTGGAAGAGATCAATTAAAAATACACATTAACTACCATCACTTACGAATGGATTCAAAGTACACCATCCAGTTACTCGAGAAACAATATTGCTTCGAGTGGCCCGTTAGCTTCGTCGGAAGGCAACCGCCTGCCCCTTAACCCTGTCCTTGTCTGGTATGGAAGATCTGCTTTGCACCACCAAATATAAAGCCAAAGATCTAATTTAAGATAATGACGTATAACTCTCCCCTCCCGTTCCTTTTGAGCTGCTCTGAAATTTCTTCATAAACATACGACCGACCTCCCGCACAGGAAATCCCACCCAATTGCTCTGATCCCCAGAGTTGCAGCGACACAGAAAAGAATAAAAGAACAAAAAAAATGTACTCCCCCATCTGTGCTGCCTCTTTATTCTTCGACTCGAGTCGACTATAGATAAGCAATCGACACCTTTTTTTTTCAACATTCAGACATCGTTTTGGATTTTTATCATTCCCCCAGAGAGATAACGATGTCTCGATAAAGTCGAATCACTAAAACTTAGCCAAATCCACTTACGTTTCAAAAGCTGAAAGTTGAAATCTCACAACTTGTTCGGGAAAATTCCCTGATGATTAATCGGGGGAAAAAGGTTTTCTACGTGAATGCTTCTTTTTCTGCGCTGTTTTTCTTCACACAGAAGAAAAAACGAGTTTCGAGGAACCAAAAAATGTTAATGGAAGCACACAAAAGGAGATAACACACAAAATACCGCCGCGTTCGATAGCAAACGACAAAAAGAAACTAACGGCACAAACGTTCTAAGGAATAAATTTTTGCACCAAATCCACAACACCGGAACGGAAATTATGCATCAAAAACCGATCGAAAAGAAATACGAATACTTTTTCCTCCTCGCTGCTGATCGCTGGACAAAAACGAATCACACACAACACTTTTTGCAAAAATATGGCTGTCCCAAAGGGGTTTCTTGTTCTTTTTGCTGATGTTTTCCTCCCGCCGCGGTGATTTTTTTTTTTTGAATTTTTGACGTTTCTGGACAAGCATTTCGAAAGGGCACACCAAAACAGTTAGCTCTGTTCAATGAATTTTAATATTGATCTCATGCACAAAAAATCCGAACATTTTGATATTTTTTTCAATCTGGATCCATTTTTTTTTTAAACTTCATGTACAATTTGACTTATAAATTAAGTAATTTAAGTTTCGAAACATGATGTTAGAAATTGTCATCATAAACTGAACTAAATCTTAGATTTAAATTTCGAATTGATTTGAATTGCAAAAATTTGAACTATGAACTGAATCCTGTCCTAATGTGAGTATTGAACCTGTATATACAGATATATCTTAAATTTTAATCTTGAATCCGAATCTCAATGTGGTTTGTTTTATTGATTTTATAGAGGCATTAAATTTACAATTCATTCGCCTCTTAAAAATCTCAAACTTTAAATCTGAATCCTGAATCTGAATATTAACAAATTTATGTTCAAGATTCACACTTAAGATTCAGATTGAGGATTCAGATTTAAAGTATGAGATTTTTAAGAGGCGATAATCCATTGTAAATAAATTTTATTTTATTTGCAACTTGAAAGAAAATATCAAAAATTTTTAATTTATTAACTACAACGCAGCCTGTCAGTTACAATTAACTTTTAGTTCAGGCTAAGGAAATTGAAATAGATTTATCAAAAAAGAATGTAAATGTTAACATTTTAAATCACAAACTTAAAATAATCCCGGTAAAACGCTTATGCTTTTTGCCGATAATTGATTTTTTTCCTCAGTGTAGCTTTCAAAATGTCACCCTCTTTGCGCGAAACACCACCCACTCCGACTCACCGCGGCGCGCCTCATCGCACGCACGAGATTTATTTGTTTACGTTTTCTTCGACAAAAGACTGATCCCGGGTTCGTGTACGGATTCTGCGAGAAAATGAAGATTCTGCTGCTTTCGTCCGCTTGTTTATGAGTTGAACTATAGCAGGAAAAGATAGTCATAGTACGCGTTGCAACCGGAAGTACTGCTACGGATATCTGACCATCCAGAGAAATGCTTCCCCAGTACGAACGCTTAGGCGGTGATCCAGCCGACCCAACGGGCGGACGTAGCCAGTTCCGAATACGATTCGGGAAGCTGGCCGTCTCCACGGTAATGTTTCCGGTGGTTGGTTTTCTGTTCTGCGTAGTGTGGTCCTTGCTCTATAATTTTGACCAAGCCAACTCGACCCACTGTCTGGTGTACAACTTCCTGCCATCGCTGTCGGCTGCCATTGGGAACTACCAGCCACAGCGTTTCGTGTGGCAGTTTTGCGTCCTAATACATGCTCCACCCCGCTATGCGATTGCCTTTCTGTACAAAAACTTCCACGTGGGCTTGCTGGGCAAACGCCGGAAAGAGCTGGCCTATCTGGCTTGTATTCTCAACATTGTCGAACTGAGTTCACTGGTTGGGCTCACGCTGTGGACCTCGGTGGCCGATTATGGTCAGTAGGGAATTCATTCAAAACAAGAGAAAAATTATCTAAACGGATTTGTTTTTTTTTTCTACAGAAATTCACAAGTTCTGCTTCAGCACCTTCGTCATTGCGTCCATGATCTACATGATGCTGTTGATAACGATCAATAGGATGACGCGCGAAAAGGACACAATGCTGACGCCTTCTGAACGCAAATCGATAATGTTCAAGAAGCGACTGTTCATCGCTAATTTGCTGTCCATTCTGTTGGCGGTGTATTTCTTCGTAAGACACAACTCGCACTGCGAACCGGGAAGTAAGTTTCCTTCTAAATTTTGAAAAAAATGATGAAAAAATTTAACTGTATCGAATTTTAATCTTCTAGTTTACTCACTGTTCGCCTTGAGCGAGTACGTGTTCGTGTACAGTAATATAGGCTTCCACATGACGGCCTATTGGGACTTCATTAGCGCGTATCTATACTTTGACTGGCGAAGCGGGATCCACTTTTCGGCTGTGTAGAATTAGGACGACAGCTAGGACCATCATCCCATATACTTTAAGAAAGGCGGAACGCAGGGATAGATAATAACCAAAACACAATAGATTCTAAAACAAATCTGGATTCCCACAAAACTACCACTTGTAAATCGGAAATCACACTGGAAGCCAGTGTTCGGGAATCGAAAATGGATAAGTCGAAACATCTGCTTACAACGACAGCATTATTCAGTAATATGAACGACGATAATCAGCGCGGCTTGGTACATAAAATTTGGCCAATCACTGTTGGAGAACTTACATTCTTCTGTTTTCCATCGGAATGATTCTATACCATAGCAGTTTTTACTGGTTGTTGTGTTTGTACAAATAGACTAAGTTGTACCTATAGACCTACATATACCTATGCTTTGGCGCTAGTTTACTATACTTTGAGAAACTTGTTGAAAATTTCTTAAATAAAAACTTATTGAGTTCAATAAAAGTTTCTTAAATGAAAACGTGTTAATTCAACTGAAACGTTTCTAGATGAAGTTCGTTTTATTTTAAATCCAAAGAGTTCAGGTAGGTATCAAAATGTAGGGGGAAATTTTAAATTAAGTACATTATCGTCAAAAAGTGGGTTAAACCCAGGTGAGGAGCTTCGGATGAACTTTGAGAATGAACGTCTGTCACTTCACTCGACTACGAAACGATTTTATAATCCATGCAGTAGAGGGCTGAAGACAACTTTGGTGAACATGACATTTACAGATTTTTCCAAAAGTATGTCATCAAAAAAATCTAAATCATTAAGATTCTTCAAGATATATTTACATTGATACAATCAAAGAAAATTAAATCAAACTATTGTTTTCAGAGCTTTCACAAATTGATCCATGATATCAATAAAACGAAATAAAAGCTTTCCAAAATTTTACTTGCCAAGCAGTAGTGATGACACTGCTGTCGTTATGATAGGTTGAGGTTTTTTTTTTAACAAAATAAGTAATAAAAAGGTAATTCGATTAACCTAGTAGGGTTTTTCTGCTCTTGTCCATTTCTTTTTATTACCAGGCATGAAAGATGGCGGTCTTGTACCACGCTCTTTGGAAAATTTCTGAAAAGCAGTCAAAAACTGTGTTCGTTCGTCCGCTGCCGGTCCTGCGGCGGCAGTGCCAGAAACGACACTTATTCCATTGGTCTCGACCTTTTCCGGACCCTTGCTTTTAACTTTGGGAACAGTCCCCGGGACGAAATCGATGTGCTCGGCCAGGTGCAGCTTGTAATTGAGCGCATCTTTGCAATCCAACCGACACTGGGGACAAACGTAGATGCCGTTCAGCTTCATGTGATCCAGAATTTTGTGCACCAGATAGCCAATCCGGAATGCGTACTGATGGTCACATTCGTCGCACTTGTACGGCCGTTTGCCCGAATGTCCGTTAAGGTGGTCCCGGAAACGGGCGTAATACTTAAATTTACCCGAGCAACTGTCGCAATTGAAGCTGGTCGTTTGAAAATGCACTTTCTCGATATGCCGGTTCCAGGATCGATTGTCCGGCAGGACTCTCGGGCAATATTCACACACCTGGAAGAAAGAGATCTCGTTTGAATGATGTTGTTTTTTTCTTTCTATGCCCAAAATAGGTAATCGGTGATGACCGAACCCAAGCTTACAATGTTCTTTAGCTGGTCCTCGATTTTCCTCGCGTCTACCATGTGTGCCTTCAGATCCTGCAGTTCCAGAAGAATAAGAATCTCTTGGTTGGCCGTTATCAGATCGTTCCAAACCTCTGACAGCTCCATCGGTTCCACGGTAAAATAATCATCATCCCCTAGCAAATCATTCGGTTGCTGCTCATCGCCTACAGCAGCAATTATAGGTGCTTCCATATCCGGGATTATAGGTGTTTCCATTTCAGGAACGATTTCTTGATGAGCGGTGCTGTCAGCGTTCGAATATATAATTTGCGGTGCGTGTTCCAACGAAACTGGTTGCAGTTCCTCGGCGAATTGTACCGCATCTTGAAACTCGACCAGCTGCGGTTCCTGTTTGGCTTCTTCGGGCACAGCACTGTCTTCTATCTCCTGAATGTAGTACACGTCCTGACCATCCACATAAATCGAGCCGAAGTTGATGTCCGCTGGGTTGTCAGGATTCGATACGGTACAGGTGGCAGGAACTGTGTACTGGAAATGGAGTGGTGGTTCCGCTTGCTGAGTGGGAGGAAGCTTTCCAATAGCGGTGGCCATCCGTTGTTTTTGTCCCCTTGCATGCGGCGCTTGGTAAGGCGTATGACGTACTGTTGCAGTCGCTACGCTAGGGCTTTGTCGGCTAGGACCAGGGCTTGCAGCAAGTTGGTACACTATTTGTTGCCCTTGCGGGATTTGATGCATTATGGTATGGCTCTGTTGGTGCTGTTGATGTAGGACCATCTGATCCACTAGCTCTTCGTCGTCGATCAGAATAACTTGTTCCATTTTACGCCCTCACTGCTCGTCGTTTTCGTATTAAAATCTAAAATATTTTAACCAATTACACCGAATTAGAAGAGAATTTTAAACATTTTTCCATAGCAATCACAAAACCATTTATACCGCCTGATGGCAAAACAACAAACTTTTTCGTTTCGAAGTTGCAGTGTTGCCAGTTTTTTAAAACTAAATTTCAGTGAGCTGTAATGTTGGTAGACAGGTTCAATCTGGTTTAGAAAATCCCGGCAGCCAACACCTTTTACACTGCTAGAAATTAGAACTCAATATTTATATGTTTGGCCAAGGTTTTTTGATACACTATAGGTTCTCCGACTTTCACAGTAAGTAGGCGAGGAGTGAGCGGGGCTCTAAATGAGTTTGTTTATTTTTTGCTCAGCTTTTCGGTGGTTTGTTGGTAAACAAACTTCATGAGTTCCGCATAGTTGCATAGCCTACATAGCCAAAATGGCTGAATCGGGAATTCGACATTCGGTAACACCTCCTGAATATATACACACCTTGTGTTTGGTGATGCACCCTAAATAATTTTCACTTAAAAAATAAGTGACATCTGTAGTGAATTCTCGCCATACGTAATTTCATTTGAATTTTAAGTGATGGGATGGGTCAAGTGAATGCACTTAAGTGACCGGTCAAGTGAATTAAACTAGGAAATTCGAGTGAAATTTATCTGAGTTTCCAAGTAAGTTTCTAGTTAATTATCTCACGCGTTTTTTAAACAAAAAAGAACATTTATAGAACACCACTTCGATTTCAAATACTTACATTACGCTTTCACCATAAATTTATTGATTGGAAAATTCCATCGTAATCCCAAGGCAGATCGATTACTGCGGATAGTGCGACTTCTAAATCTTCCCTGCTGCAAACCAGAAAATCTGTCCAGTTCAACCCACAAGCTGAAACATGATAACACCTTTAAATAACTTATCCTCACATCACCTTTAACACAAACTACCGCCAAAATCGCCTAGTAAAGAATTGGGAAAATCCAAATCCAGCATAAGCTTTAAACGCTGCTCTTTAAAATTTGCCATTTTGAACTCTGAAAATAAACACAACCGACCCGACATTCACTTGGAATTCAACCCGAATAGGATTGCACCGTGAAAAAACCATGAATTCCATATTCACAGACCATTAATATTATCGTCCTCGATACCGTGAATTCACATTGAAATTCATATTTTTCGACCATACATTTCATACTTTTGACGAAAATAACCATGAAAAAGGGGTATTGTTATGCAGCGTGACCATGAAAAAAATGGCGATTTTCCATACATTGTAAAGCTGGAAAATATGAAGTTCATGGTTCTTTCAGCTTCCAGTTTTTCACAATAAAACCATAGAAATCCGATGATTTTCATGGTTTGCCCACTGAAATAAAAATCTTTGCTCATGTTGAGATTTTTTTTTCCTGTTTTTTTATTTGTCATTCCGTAGATTAATTGAATAAAAAACGAATAATTTGTTTCAAATTTTTATTCAACACTTATTCATAACACTTATTCACACACTAAATCACGGCAATTCAGAGACTCGCAATCGCACTTCCATTCCATAGCGACTCCCGGCATCCACCAGTTTAATTCCTTAGTCAGCTGCCCTCGTCGGAATTTGGAACTGCGGAATAACGTCAGCTTCTAAAAAGAAAAGAATTTTATCAGTCTTTTCATTAA
Source organism: Uranotaenia lowii (assembly GCF_029784155.1). NCBI lineage: Eukaryota > Metazoa > Arthropoda > Insecta > Diptera > Culicidae > Uranotaenia > Uranotaenia lowii. The sequence goes on along the minus strand of NC_073692.1, from coordinate 374,154,310 downwards.
TGCAATATATGCAATAAAAGTACTTACCATCACCACCGCAGATGGGCCCATCATGTTCCGATCCACGGAAAAGTTCCAAATTTGCCCGGATTAAGTAGTTCCGATAAAAAAAATAACCAGCTCACGAGATCGGTCGCAAAAAATGCGCGCGTAAACAATGGCTTCTACACGGTTAATTGTGAACGTGTAGAAATAGCAAAAGTTAAATCACGTTTGGATTTGCATTTCACCATGAAGTACACTGCACACTTAATCTTTTCTCCTGTGGTCGGATCGATTTCGTCCTGTATTTTCAACAGCTGAAATTACAGGACGATTTCAGGACAGCAAAACAGCTCAGGAAAAGAATCGTCCTGTAGGTTCGAAACGAGTATCTCCTGTGAGCTCGAAACGGTTTTCACCCGTTTGTCGTGAATTCTGCTACCCTCTCCCTTAGTTCTAAATTCTTTTATTTTTTTATTTGCTTTCAATGCACTGTTCAGAAAAAAAAAATACAACAAGAAGAATATATTTCAAGCATTTTATTATATTTCACCTTATTTCACTAGTTTTGCACATCTCAACGCTTTTCACTTTCAAAACACCACAGACGAGACAGTCCTCTGTAAACAAACAAAAAAAAGATTTTCACTACTTTCGTAACCAAAACGCTGGATGGCAATCAAACTTACCTACGCGCCGGGTGAACTATGGAATTTAAAGCCTTGCGCCCCGGGTCCATGTCAGCTAGCTGAGTCGATTGGCCAACCAAAGCTTCCAAAACGGGGGAAAGAATCCTGACCAATGGTAGAGTTTGTCCACACAGCCGTGCTGTTCTTCAATGCAATGCGTTCTTCGCAGCCTCAACTTAAATTTCAATTAACACTATTCTATAACCATCAATCAATTAAAATCTGCGCGAGTACCGGCCACCAAAAAATTAACAAATAAAACGACAGTAGGTAACCGCAAAAAACGACAAGCAGAAATGGTTAACGGTTATAACTTTTTTTTGCACTGGTGAAAAAGAGAGAAAAAATCCTTTTTTAAACATGGGAGCAAGAGAAAAAAAATTACAAGAAATGTGTCTCCCGTGATTCTGGAGGACACTGTCTTGAACTTACGGGGATAGTTCAAGTTCCTGTGCACTCGAAGAAGTATCATCCTAAATTTCAGGAGAAATGAAGTATCACGAGATACGGATGAGAATTGGTTTGAATTTCGTGATAATTGAGCTATTCCCTGTGATTCGAAAAATCGTTATCCCGAGCGGAATAAATGCAATCTTAGTGTGTGTAACAATAATAATCACAAGAAAGTTATTGTGGAACCGTACTCCTGTCACTATGAAATATTTTGAATTTAAGATATACTTCACGGTGACGGTGAAAATTATGGTGATTTCATAATAAAATGCGGTTAAAAGATATTTAGAAACTACGATGAAATTGATTGTTAAATTGAAAATCATTGTTAAGTTATCTTAAAACCATCCCGCATACTAAAAAACTGTATCTCAAACAGTCTATACGATTCATCTACGGCTCCAGGAATAGTGATTGTCTCTGTAGACGTAGCTTTTACATTAAACTTTAGTTCGATATCGATAAGAACGAAATATGAACGTTCATGTGGAAAAGTGATGGTATTCAGAACGGTTCATAAATGGTATGAACGGTTAACTTCAAGTTTTCTTTAATGTCAAAATGATCGCAAACCGTTACACCTAGCATCCATGACTTATGTCAAACTCTCGTCAAAAATTGACCGAAACGCTGATCAGAGCTGCCAGATGGTTTTGCAAAAAAAAAATCAGCACACATTTATGAAAATATTCATATATTTAAAACTTTTTCATTTAATTAAGAATATTAATACCATGCAGCCAGGTTCAAGACGGTCCAATGAATCCAAATTTCAAGCAAGAGAGCCTGCAAAATTAATTTACGTTTGTTTTGCTCAGTTGAATAAACGCCTTGGAGTTGTATCACATCATTAATCTTAAGTTTAGTTGTGTCACATTCATTAATAAATTATATTGATGTCACGGTTCTGTCAAACACCTACAAACTTAAGTTTAAAAAAACATAGTTTCGTTTTAAGTATATGTTTACCTCATAAAATACAACCCCCCCCCCCCCCCACCCCCCATCCCGTCTCCCACACCTTTCAATATCTGAAATTTTTATTAAATATTTTCACATATTACTGTCAAAGAATTTAGCAATCACATTTGAAAAACTTTTGTTCTGAAAAAAAATCGATATACTTGGCACCACTGCCCACAGACGAAAAGTGCTTCGGAAATTCGAAATCGCGATATGTTCCAGCCGTCCGGTTTCGCGCGTTTTCGTGAATTTATCCCCAAAAAGTTAGCCGCGAAACATAAATTGCAAACAAATCAGGTAAATTTTATCAATTTTCTTTACTTTCCGTTTTTTTCACCGTATTTCCCGTATTTCATTTTCAGATACACACCCAGGAAATGGCGACTAAAAAAAATTGCCCCGCTGGGGGAAAAATGCATTCCAGTAACCAAATGCGTCCGGACGGCCAGCCCCGTTGGCAGTGTTTAAGATTCCTGCGACCAGCCCCGTTGGCGTTTCACAACTTCTCCAGGATACTCCACCTGGGTAAAAGGATCCTTTCAATGGAACCTCAATCGGATCTTTACCACCATCGCATTTCTTCCACCCGGAACGAATTGAAGGGAAAAAAGCGGAAAAGGGTAAAAAGCGTAAGTTACATTTAAAAACACCAAAAACAATCTACCATTATTAATCTGTTTAATTTTTCTTTGCAGAAACCCGTATTTATGGCCTCCAATAGCCGATTTCTTAGGGCCCTGGAGCTCATGGATAGGGACCGCAACCATCACCCAAAATTATTCGGCTGCCGTTCGAACCGGGCAGAAAAGCCGCCGGAACTGCTTCTAGCTAGCTGCAACCTACAGCAAGCGCCCGATTCTAGTTCCCCAGCCGTGAGGACCTCCCACTACATGAATTAAATGAAATACGCAGGCGATGATAAAAGCTGACCGGAAAAAGTTAATTAAAATAATAGAAAATAGTGAAAAGAAAATGTTGTATTTTATTTATTCGAATCCGATAACTCCACTCACATTTGTGTATGTGTACGTGATCTAATCACGCACGGTTCTGAATACCGTTTTTGTAACGTTGGAAGAACGTTTTGTCAAATCTTGTCATAACTATTATTGTAAATGTTAAGGTACAAGATAACTTTAAGGAAAACTTTAGCAGTAACTGTTTGATGCACTAAAAACTTTTCTACAAGTGAATTTTGTACGTTATCTCAACTGTTTGTGAAACAGTTCCTCCGTATAAGTGTTTTAACCGTTTTTAACAATTACATAACCTAACGACATATTAAAAATACTGTGAATTCGGATTTCACGGTTCAACTAAAGTATTTCACAGTTTGAATAACCGTTTGCTAAAGGTTTTTTTACGCTTCATTAAATAGTCGTTTGACTATTTAAGAAATCGTTTGGATACAATCCTTATTTATGCGGGATGGTCTTTGCTATTCGGGAAGTGATGGTGTACCAACGGTAAGGGATCTGTCAATTCTGTCGAAATCTTGTGCGTGTAGTAATTTAGAGCTCCAAGAAAGTGCTTTGGTTTGCCTTTAGTGATCCTCCTGCTTCAACCACTATGACAACCCACACCCAACTCAACCATCTACCAGAGAAGTTCGGAACTTCACCAACAGAGGGCCGCTACCAGTAGGACCTCAAAGATGGTGTACCTCAAGCACTACGCCAACCCACACCCTAACGACGAGAGAAGTTCGGAACTTCACCAACAGATGGCTGCTACCATCAGGGCCTGCAAGATGGCGTATTGTGGAACATGATGGGGCGAAATAGGGATGACGTCATGGGCTACCATATGCGGCTGAGAGGTCAATATCCGCATTGAGACAGCTCATTCTGGTTCGCCATTGCTAAAGCCAACACATCGACTTTTGGTGAAGACACTAAAAATAAATGGTCTGGAAGCAAAGTCCAGAACCGTAGTTTAGACTCCGTGAGTCCGTGTCCGTGAGTCTGTCAAAACCGAGACATCCAGGTAACCACAAAAACCGAACCCGTAGCCAGCGTAGACAGTCACCCTAATTAACACCATTAAATTCCCCATCATGTTCCCAGGACCCCGAAGTTTATGCTTCAAACTTTATGAAGCTTACCAACCCGTTAGGCCTACATCTGGAACGCATAAATCCCAAGGTCAACTGTGGACCCAGCTCCGAGGCCGGATCCAGCGGATCCACTAGGCACCCATCCCACGCGGTCTACCTACGGCACTGAGGCGACGCTGGAAATTCTGCTCGTCAAGCCGCCACCTGAGGACCGTTATATCGTGGTAGCCAGCAGCTAGTTCGTCCACACCGAGATATCGTTCCGAAGACGAGAGGGAGAGTGGATATTCCGCAGCCTTACCTCCCCGTACCACGGCACCGTTTTAAGGTAGGAGTTACGATAAGGTTGAGAACCGCAAATTGTGGGTAGTGGGACACAAAACTTACCAGTGTGTTCGTAGTGCAATAAAGTGGGAAATTACGACGGGTGAAGTTAAAGTGTTTTCTTGGGCATTGTTCGCGTTAGCTTTAGCCGACCCTGAGGTGTTGTTCGGGGGGTTTCTGCCTAGTTGTCAGCTAGCGAGCCGTTTGTTACACTTGGCGCCCAACTAAAATTGCTCACAACGATTTAAGTTGCTCGGTAGACACTTCTTACAAAAGCCCGTCTTGCGTGAGTCTCTGGGAAAACGCCCAGAAGCTTGAAGAAATTTGTCTTAACACACTACGTTTTGTGATTATACAACTATTCTTTGGGATATTCGTCCAATTTCTAGGGGTTCTGGACGTCTAACGAAAATTGATGAAGCAACCAACAACTTGAAAAACCTAATAATTAATTAAAGTCGGAAAGTACAAATTTTCACGATAATCCGGAAAATTTTCTTCTTCGGTGGAGGGAGGAAATAAAAATCAAAACCAAAACCAAAAACCTTTTAATTTTTCTAGTATCTTAGCTCTAAATTTCTCATTTTGGCCCATATTCAAAATTGTTTTTTAATCAAGCATACTGTTGTTTCTTCTTGATTTAGGCTCCGATTTTAATTTGTTAGTAGTTTAGTTTTGTTAATATAGTAACGTAAATTTATTTATTTCAGTTTGCTTAATATTTGGACTCAATTTCAAAATCGTTAATTTATCATACTAAGATTTTGAGCCGACCTGGTAGTCCAGTGTAATAATTGTATTCGGTCCAGTCCTTATGCTTATCGCAACATTTTATTAATACGCATTTATTTGTAATTATTATTTTAATGTGTGTTAATGTAAATTTTAATTTAACTAATTTATTCTAATCTAATCATCGTGTTAATACTTTGGTTAGTCGTTCTTTTAAAATCTATTTAAATATTTCACCTGCAACGTTGTACCATCTTAAGCAAAATGGAAATGTCACACCTGCTTTCCCAATATCATTCGTTGAATCCGGCTCACCTGACGGAAGACGAGCTTGAATACGAGCTGCATATTAGAAAGATTCCTGTCGATGCGAGTCTGACGCGTAACCAGTGCGAACGATTGTTACGAATGGATCTAAAAAAAGAAAAAAATCAGTTAAGAGTTGATCACGCATTCATTAGTGAATCAGTGGAAGTTGAATTACAAGTGTGTGCGGAAAAATTAAACTCAATTTCCAGCTTCTTGGAGGGAGGGCGAGCAAAAAGAGCACCTGAGCAGAGCTTCAAGACCAGGATTCTTCACATCCTTTTCCGAATGGAGAGATTGAAAAATCTCACTACTGAAGAAAATGATTTGGAGTCCCTGGCCTTGATAGCAGGCGAATGCCTTAAACTTATCAATGTGTTCTTTTCGCTGGCTTCACCCCATCCAGAAGTGCGGAACGCAGAATTGGATTTAATCAATGGGAGCATTAATAGGGTTCGTGCTGAGCCTGAACCTGAGGAGCAGCATGTAGAAGATATGGTTCTTTTGAATAACCCACTGGAACCGGAAGTGAATGATAATGGGAATGAACCAGAACATAGCACCGATCAGGATGATGAGGATAGCGACAGCGATGAACAGGTAGCAGCTGAATGTAAACAGATGATGACCCTTATGCAAGGACTACTACAAAGAGTTCAAGCTTTGGAATCTAAGCTGGCCACTAAAAAAGCAAAGAAAAGTGCCAACAAGGTCACTAACAGCACTCTCAAGGATGGAAAGGATCAGCGTAAAGAAGACAAAGGAAATGAAAAGCCCAAGGATTTTTTGGCCTGGCTAAAGGAACGGAACAGTTCTATGGGAAGTCTGAAAGCGAAGGAGCTGGAGGAGAAGGTGGAATCCGTAACTCAGCATCCTAGAGAAAATATGCCAAAATCTAACCGTCTCCCAGTGCACAAATGGATGATCAAATACGATGGCATGGATAATGGCCGAAAACTTAATGAATTCGTAAAGGAGGTCGAGTTCATTGCTCGTTCGGAGGGCTTTTCACAAGCAGAACTTATTCAGTATGCTCACCATTTGTTCACAGAGAAGGCTAGGTCTTGGTATATGGAAGTTAGTGGATCTATCAATACATGGGCACAGTTAGTGGAAGAACTTAAACTAGAATTCTTACCTGTGGACATGGATTATGCCTACGAACGCCAAGCTGCGAATCGGCGCCAAGGGCCGAGAGAAAAATTTCAAGATTTTTATCTTGACATGGCCAAAATCTTCCGAAACTTATCCCGTCCTTGGGAAGAACAGCGCAAATTTGACCTGTTATTCCGGAACACGCGGGAAGATTGTCGCATAGCCATGCTTGCAGCCAATGTTACTTCAATTCCTAAAATGAAAGAATTTGGTAAACGGTTTGATGCTATAAATTGGCAGTTATACAGTAGAAGGGAAAACAGAATTTTAGGTAGATCAGCGCCTGTGGAGGAAATCAACCAGTCGCGATTTTCTGAAGCACAACGGGAAAAAAAGTGGCAATCTACTAATCAAAACCGTGACCGATATCAACAGCCACGATCAGAAGGAAACAAAAACTTTCAGAAAACTTCTGGCAAGCCATTGGATAGAGGTGAAAGAAAGAAGGACGATTCAGGAAACGGAAAGAGCTGGAAAACAAGTCATATGTCGGCTCCAACAGAACCCATTCCTGGTCCCAGTGGAACCAGCGCTCTGCAACGTATAGTTAAAGCTTACATTCCGCCGCGACATGGGGTTTGCTTCAACTGTCGCGAAGTAGGGCACGGGTTTACCGAGTGTAGGAGGGACAGGAACTGTTTTTGTATGTCGTGTGGTTTCCCAGGATTTCCGGCAACAGAGTGCCCGTACTGTTTCTCAAAAAACGTGAAAGGGACTGCCCAATGAGGCAGGGCAAGTCTAGAGAAAACTCCACCAGACCTCAAACACTACAGACAGATTCTACGACAGAGATTCTTCATCAACTTGGCTATGCTCGCATGGACGGTGACATCAATGAGGATATCGAGATTGCAACGATGCTCGTTACTCTCAACAATGACTCTCGTCCGTTTGCAAAAGTCGAGTTGATGGGAATTTCAGTCGTAGGACTGCTTGATAGTGGAGCAGCTAGGACAGTGATAGGAATAGGAGCTAGAAAATTAATAAAGTGTTTAAAATTGAAACTGATACCTACCAACATCAATCTATCCACGGCCGGAGGTCAACATTTAGAAGTATTAGGGTCCGTCGAGTTGCCGATCACATTCAATGGAATCACCAGGTTGATGCCTGTGCTCGTAGCTCCTGATCTCAATAGGCGTTGCATTCTCGGTTACGACTTTTGGCGCAAGTTCGGAATCCGACCAACCATCCAAGAATCTGTAGAATCTGTCGACGAAGATGTAGGTATTGATCTAGAAGAAGAAGAAGAGGAAATTAGTGACGAAAAAAAAAGTCAGTTAGAGAAAGTTAAGCAAATGTTTTTAGTAGCAGGTCCAGGTAAATTTGGCAAAACTAGTCTGTTAGAACACCGGATTGAGCTGAAAGAAGAATTCGCACACGCTGAACCTGTCAGAAAAAATCCGTACCCGTGGAGTCCGGAAATTCAGCGGAAAATACATTTGGCGGTTGACAAGATGTTAGATGAGGGGATCATCGAACCTTCCGACTCAGATTGGTCTTTGCCAATAGTACCGGTTAAAAAAAGGGATAGTGATGGAGTCCGACTTTGCCTGGACGCCAGGAAACTTAATGAACGTACCAAACGCGATGCTTACCCTCTCCCCCACCAAAATCGCATTTTAAGCCATCTGGGCAAATTTAAGTACCTGTCGACGATTGATTTGTCACAGGCATTCCTACAAGTGCCTATGCATCCGGATTCACGAAAATTTACGGCGTTTTCAGTACCTGGAAAAGGTTTATTCCAATTTCAGCGCCTTGCATTTGGCTTAGTCAACAGCCCTGCAACATTAAGTAAGGTAATGGACCGTGTTTTGGGTCACGGAGCCTTAGAACCCTTTATTTTCGTGTATCTGGATGACATAGTTGTAGTTAGCAATTCTTTCGAGGAACATCTAGAAAAACTGCGTGAGCTTGCCAGACGATTGCGGGACGCAAACCTTTACATCAATCTCCAAAAATCAAACTTCTGCTGCTATGAGCTTCCGTACTTGGGCTACATATTGTCTAGAGACGGACTTCGGCCTAACCCCGATCGTATACAAGCGATCCTGGGGTATCAGGCACCCAATTCGGTCAGATCCTTGCGTAGATTTCTCGGTATGGCAAACTACTACCGCAGATTCATCTCGAACTTTAGCGAACTCACTGCACCTCTCACCGACTTGTTGAAAAACAAGCCGAAGAGAGTGCAGTGGAATAACGCAGCAGAAGGATCATTCCAGGCTATCAAGGAGAAGCTCATCACGGCTCCTGTGATGGCCAACCCTGATTTCAACAGAGCGTTCTGCGTCCAAACAGATGCGAGCGACACTGCAATCGCTGGTGTGCTCACGCAGGTACAAGCAGGGGTGGAGAGGGTAATAGCTTTCCATTCGGAAAAGTTGCGGGGAGCTGAGTTGAATTACCACGCCGCAGAAAAACAAGGCCTTGCAGCCCTTCGCTGCATAGAAAAATTTCGGTGCTACATCGAAGGCACCCGTTTTACGCTCATAACCGATTCCTCAGCTCTCTCATTTATAATGCGTGCTAAATGGAAATCCTCTTCCCGTCTCAGTCGCTGGAGTATTACACTCCAGCAATATGATATGGAAGTTAGGCATCGTAAGGGAAAGGACAACATAGTCCCGGATGCTCTTTCTCGCTCCATTGAGTCTCTGGAGCCACAATCAGATGATCGGTGGTACCTAAATCTGTTTGAAGCTGTACAAAATGATCCTGAAAAATACCTCGACTTCAGAATTACAAATCAAAAACTGTATAAATTAGTATCTTCTAAATCGGACGTACTCGATTACTCCTTCGAGTGGAAAGAGTGTGTTCCGAAATCCCAACGTCTTGTTGTGATGGAACAGGAGCATGCACAAAAACTTCATATTGGATATGAAAAGTGCATTGAATCGTTGAAGCGGCGATATTATTGGCCGCGAATGGCAAGCGACCTAAAAAAACAGATTGCACGGTGTGAGTCTTGCAAAGAAAATAAACACGTTACCCATTCAACCGTCCCAGAAATGGGAAAGCAGCGGATTTCAAACAGGCCTTTCCAAATTGTGTGCATAGACTACATACAGTCTCTGCCCAGGAGCAAGCAAGGTAATGCTCACTTGCTAGTCGTACTCGACGTATTTTCTAAGTACAGCCTGCTTGTTCCTGTGAAGAAGATCTCGTCTAGTAGTCTATGCACCATTTTGGAGGACCAGTGGTTTCGGAAGCTGTCGGTCCCGCAAATTTTGATTTCCGACAACGCGTCAACGTTCTTATCGAAGGAGTTTCAAGCCCTACTACACAAATATGAGGTGCAACATTGGGCCAATTCCCGTCATCGAAGCCAGGCAAATCCGGTCGAACGCGTCAATCGAACGATCAACGCCATGATCAGATCTTACGTTCGTCAGGACCAAAGGCTGTGGGACAGTCGAATCTCTGAGATAGAATATGTGCTCAACAACACTATTCACGCTTCTACAAAGTTTACGCCTCATAAGATCCTGTTTGGCAGTGAAATTGTAACGCGAGGATTAGAGCATGAATTGGAACCAAATGATGAAAGATCTGAAGAAGAACGCATGGAAAAGTTTAAATGCGTCAATACAAAAGTGTATGAGATAGTGACAGAAAACCTTAGGAAGTGCCATGAATCCACTAAAAAGAAATACGACCTGAGACACAAGCCATACTCACCGACATTTTATGTCGGACAACGAATTTTTAAACGAGCATTCAAACAATCTTCAGCTGGAAACAACTTTAACGCAAAGCTTGGTCCTGTTTATACACCATGCATAGTGATGTCAAAAAAAGGAACAAGTTCCTACGAAGTGTCGGATTTAAACGGACGAGCCCTAGGGGTTTTTTCAGCCGCCGACCTTCGTGCATAATGTGATGGTTCAAAATTTGTCGTGGAAAAAAAAAAATTTTTTTTTGTGCATCAAGTATTTTAAGTTCAAGAAAATATGAGTTCCCAGTTAAAGAAACTTTCTTACGTTTAATCAATTTAAAAGTGATAAGTTGCACGATTGAAGAAAAAGTATTGAAATAGAGTTTAAATATGCGTGCTGACCGTGGAAACCGTGAAAAAAAAATATTTGTTTCGACGTGTAAATGATGCTGAAACCCTAGTGGTTTGTAGTTGTGTTCAGTTTGGAACAAAAATGTCCATTTATTTGTGTTTTGTTCGGGCCATAAAATGAATTTGGTGAAAAAAAAAAATTTTTGAAGAAACTCTAATATTAAAAGAAAACTTACGTGAACCCCTGCAGTAATCGGGCATGATGAAATCCAGTGCGGTAATGGCCAAAAAAAATTGTCTTCCTGTCATTGCTTGAAGGTACATTTCGTAATTCCTAGTTGTAGAGTCAATCGCAATGAAAACCTGCAGGTGAAATAGAATTAAAAAAAAAAAAAAAAAATTACGATTAGAATTTAAAAAAATATATATATTTATTTGTTTTTTGGATCCACCCTATTCTTACAGAAAAATAACAGACAGTGAACTTGCATACAAGATGATAGAAATTGTGTTGCATCTTGTATAGCATTTCATCGACGGAGGAGTTTTATGAGGAGTAACGGTGAATCCGATTGATGTTCCGAAGATCAACAACGGTATCATCACACATCACAAGAGCTCAAATGCATCAAAGGTCCCATTTTCAACAATAACTTACCTTTTTTAGGCTGTAAGACCCGGCCCAATTTGTTTTTAGATCCTCCCCTATGGTTCCTATTTGTAGGGCAACCACACGATAAAGATCAGGGCCCATCCAATATTCGACGATCGTCGCAGACACGATAAAACAAATAGTCCTAAAATAAGAATAATAGGGGAAACAATCAAAAAAATAAATTGAGTAAGGACTTACCACGCTTTTCTGCAAAAAAAAAAATCACTTCCTTGTAGTTGTTCTTTTAGGTTTTGTATTTTTATTTTTTTTTTTGGTTGACAGTTCGATTTTTATTACACTCCCACCAAAAGAAACTCAAATAAGGTTTGGTTTTGTTAACTTATCTAGATCAGTTCCGACTATAGAAAAGATGTACACTCAAAAAAAAAAATATTTTGAAAATCGCAAATATAATCAATAATTATTGAATAAATCAACAAATCCGGATTATTTAATTTGTAATATTAGTGTAAGTTTTTCTATTTTTAATTTGTTTATTATTTGCTTTGTGTTGATTTTTAATTTATAGTTTTAATTTTGCAATTGTCATTACTTGGAATTTTCCTTTCAAAACGTTGGTCAGTAACTTAAAGTTTTGGGATCGCTGGAGACCGGAGTCGAAGACGTTGATGGTCAGTAGGAGGTTTACCTTGAAACTGCGCGGAGTTGCAATGACAACTATGATGCCTTATGACCCCGACCCAAAGTACACTTTAATGAATTGCTCATCATTTTCAACAGATATCTGGTTTCTCTTAGAGCCCGGAGGGGTGGAACGAAGTTGGTCGTTTCACAAAGCGTTTAACAGTGTTAACAATGCTCTTTAGGATTTTCTGGTTCAGCAGTCATGTGTCGGGTACCGTAAGAAATGTCTTTAAAAAAAATGTGTAGCTTGCTAACATTTTTTTTTAACCCGAGCGGGGGGAGAGTGTACCAACGGTAAGGGATCTGTCAATTCTGTCGAAATCTTGTGCGTGTAGTAATTTAGAGCTCCAAGAAAGTGCTTTGGTTTGCCTTTAGTGATCCTCCTGCTTCAACCACTATGACAACCCACACCCAACTCAACCATCTACCAGAGAAGTTCGGAACTTCACCAACAGAGGGCTGCTACCAGTAGGACCTCAAAGATGGTGTACCTCAAGCACTACGCCAACCCACACCCTAACGACGAGAGAAGTTCGGAACTTCACCAACAGATGGCTGCTACCATCAGGGCCTGCAAGATGGCGTATTGTGGAACATGATGGGGCGAAATAGGGATGACGTCATGGGCTACCATATGCGGCTGAGAGGTCAATATCCGCATTGAGACAGCTCATTCTGGTTCGCCATTGCTAAAGCCAACACATCGACTTTTGGTGAAGACACTAAAAATAAATGGTCTGGAAGCAAAGTCCAGAACCGTAGTTTAGACTCCGTGAGTCCGTGTCCGTGAGTCTGTCAAAACCGAGACATCCAGGTAACCACAAAAACCGAACCCGTAGCCAGCGTAGACAGTCACCCTAATTAACACCATTAAATTCCCCATCATGTTCCCAGGACCCCGAAGTTTATGCTTCAAACTTTATGAAGCTTACCAACCCGTTAGGCCTACATCTGGAACGCATAAATCCCAAGGTCAACTGTGGACCCAGCTCCGAGGCCGGATCCAGCGGATCCACTAGGCACCCATCCCACGCGGTCTACCTACGGCACTGAGGCGACGCTGGAAATTCTGCTCGTCAAGCCGCCACCTGAGGACCGTTATATCGTGGTAGCCAGCAGCTAGTTCGTCCACACCGAGATATCGTTCCGAAGACGAGAGGGAGAGTGGATATTCCGCAGCCTTACCTCCCCGTACCACGGCACCGTTTTAAGGTAGGAGTTACGATAAGGTTGAGAACCGCAAATTGTGGGTAGTGGGACACAAAACTTACCAGTGTGTTCGTAGTGCAATAAAGTGGGAAATTACGACGGGTGAAGTTAAAGTGTTTTCTTGGGCATTGTTCGCGTTAGCTTTAGCCGACCCTGAGGTGTTGTTCGGGGGGTTTCTGCCTAGTTGTCAGCTAGCGAGCCGTTTGTTACAATGGGGAAGTGAATATTTTTTCTCACTTCAAATTCAAGTGACGACTGAAGTGAATGGGGATAAATTCACTTGAAATTTAAGTGACTGCCAAGTGAAATGTATATGTCGCACTTGAATGGAAGAAAATCACTGGATCCTTGTTTTTAAGTGAAAAATCATGTGTATTTTAAGAGTGGATTTGGGTTCAGTGTGTGGAAGAATCATCACGACTTCCCTTGTTTTTAAACCGGTTTAAAAAAAGAGTAGACGACACGCTAACTTTTGGCTACCCCTTAACGAATACTTTTGACCCGTTATTTAATAAGACTGGGAGAACTCCTTTTTCCGGATAAAGTCCCTTTACCCTTTAAGGGATACTCAGCCTGATAACGCTTGTAGCGGATCAAAATTACCCCTTATTTCAAAACGCTTGTGGCGGATGAAAATTACCCCTTATTCCAAAAGGCTTGCATATGCAATTTCAGTAACTGCTTATGGGAAATAAATTACACAAAATATTATGTTTCATTTCATTTATTCAGATCACTGAAAATTGAAATATAAAATTCATTTTGTATGTGTATTCACCACCAATCCATCGTGATTCGGGTTTTAACAATCGTCTTTTTATCGTCGCACTCATCCGGAACCATGCAGTGCTGAAATATGTTACGAAAAAATATAATTTCTGAATGAAAACAATAATTCTCGCGTGAGCTTTCATTACGTCGAATGAAACAGAAACACCGAACCGAGAAAAACGCTTCTGAAATTTGAAGAGTGTTTTTCAAATCCTATTTTTATTCCTTCGCCGATAATCCTTCTAAAAATACGCAATATTCATGGAAACTAATTGTGTCAGATATTGCACATTGTGAATTTAATTTTTTGCAATTTTTAGAGCTATTTTTTAATCATATAGGAACATACGACATATTCAAACATAAATCGTTCATACGTCTGAACACATTCGTCGTTTGGAGGGGAAATTTGTTTCATTCGTTTCTTTTCTTCCGTCCTTTGATTCGTTCAACTTGCACTTACGCCCAAATGTTTCAGATGCAAATACTATGGAAAATTTTCGATTTTCTCGGCGTAGTGGCTGTTTAATAAGTGAAATATCCAGTGTAGCGGTAAATTGATGAGTAAATGCATAATGAAATGTGTGAATCAGGTGCGCCATCGGTCAAACCAGCTCGCTGCTGCTGATCAGTTTTCTGTTGCCGATCAGCTGGAGGGGAAATTTGTCTCATTCGTCCTTTGATTCGTTCAACTTGCACTTACGCCCAAATGTTTCTGAGGCAATTACCGATAAATTTTCAATTTTCTCGGCATAGTGAATGTTAACTCAGTGAGTTATCGAGTGTAGCGGTAAATTTATTAGTTAATGCGTAATAAAAGTGTGAATCGGGTGATTGGGTGACTAACAGCAGCAGGCTGCTGCCGATCAGCCTGCTGCTGTTAGTTGTTAGGTTTGCTGCTTCTGCTGCTGTTCGGTTCCTTTTCCTTGTTGCATTATTTTACAGCGTTCGAAAGCCCGCTTGAGTATCGATTTAAAAACGCTTGAAAACAAGAATCTGAAATAATATTTGTTGCGTGCTATTTTAGCAATACTGTTTATAGTATATAGAAACCATAATGACAGTGATCTAGATACTTGTCAGAATAGGCTCCACTGCTTTGTAGAACAGGAAATAAAAATGTCATTCTGAAATCGATTGTGAACCATATAGCACGTTTATCGAAAGAGGTATCAAATCATCAAAATTTTACTAAATTCTTTAAATCAGCATCTTAAATTTATTATTCTAGTATATTCGGCTAAACTCACAATCAAAATTAAAACAGTTGTTACGAAAATAGTGACTAGGAGATTTAATATGTAAGTCATTCAAATTTGTTAACCTAATTTAATACTAATCAAAATGAAAAATAATTACAGTTTTGAGCTATCACATCCATAAAATAAAACGGACGATTGCTTCAAATAACTCCGAAAGTTCGCGTAACAACACTCAAAAATATTAACATTACGAACGTGATCGTGATGAATAGGCCCCAGACCCGTTCACAGACACGCGCTTCTCGAGAACAAGATGGACATAACCTGGTTGAGGAAAACGTCAACAAAGATTCCCAGGGGGTGATACGTTTGTTCCGAGTTTTGTGGATGTTGACCGGGCTAACAAGAACGATTGCCGGTTTTGTAAACGACCGAATGGCGCGGAACGATTTATGGTGCAGTGTGTATCGTGCGAAAGATGGGACCATTTTGCGTGCGCAGGTGTTACCACAGAAACAGCGAAAGATATCGTTTACCGTTGTGCTCGCTGTGTTCCGCGAATACCAGTACCACCACCGAGCTCTGCTACTGGGCAATCCACTTCCAGCAGCACTCGCCGAGCGAAAATTGCTAGGGATTTGGAGAAACTGGAAGAGGAACTAAAACTGCAGAATGACGCGGCAAATGCGAAATTGGAGCGGGATCGTGCCTACTTGGATAAACGGTACGAGTTACTCAAACAGCAAGACGATGTGGAGGACGGTAAAAGTGAACGTAGTTACCACAGTGGGCAGTCGCGTTCCAGAACTGCGGATTGGGTTCGAGAGCAAGCGGTTGCGACCGAGAAATCCGGCCGAGGTGTTGTTGGACAAACGCCTAAACCCGATGTTCGGACCAACGAACCTGGAACAGCAACAATAGAGAAACTGTGTGGTAAAATGACATCGACTCCCATAGTTGAATCGACTTTAGAAGGCAGGTGAAGAACGATTGACAGCCTTTCTATCGGTTTCCTACCCGAGGGTGGCTCAGAGGTATCGACAGACATGTCCCTGAATCACATTCCAAAAGTCGACATCCAACCATTCGTTAACATGCTCGAGGATCAGCTAAGCTACCGGAAACCAACAGGAACTATACCCAAAACCGTTAAACCATCCTTCGAACAGTGGCAACGCGAAACGATTGGAGTACGCAAGGTTCGTGAGCTGCAGCAGATGCACGAAAAGGAAAGCGACATTCGTAGGAAACGAGAAATAGAGTTGACGGAAAAGCTTAAACATTTGGATATACAGCGGCAAGCAGAAGCAGACAGAATGAGGAAGGTGGAAGCAGATCTTCGGCAGCAACTGCAAGAATTTCGGGAACATCACGAAGGAATCTATAGACAGCGCTTGCTAGATTTGGAGAAACGTGACGACGAGCTGAACCAACTTCGACGGGTGGAAAAGCAGTTACGCGATGAGTTAGATGTAGCTCATGGACGACAACCAAGCTTAGGGGATAGTGTTTTCAATATTAGTCCCCGAACAGGTAACATTCCTCCTCCTCCATCTGCTACGTCACCGGTAAGTACCACGATTCCGAACCAAAATGCAAATATGAACCCAGAGTTTTCAAATGTGTTTACCGCACCCATAAGCTCTCCAGTTGGGGCGCGTTCACAAATGTTCTTTGAACCTCAGGCACCCTCTCCACTAAATATTTTTCCAAATTACACACCACCAATTCAACCAACATACATTCAAACACACCCGAACGATTTTCAACACCCTGTAGAGAATAATACGCAGTTTCAGTACGGTCCAACTCCCACGCAAATGGTAGCTCGTCATGTGTTCGCTAAGGACTTGCCAATATTCGATGGGAATCCTCTTGATTGGCCACTGTTTATCACCAGCTACGAGCAGTCTTCGAATGCGTGTGGGTTTTCCGATTCCGAAAATCTTTTACGTCTTCAGCGATGTTTGAAGGGGAAAGCAAAAGAAGAGGTTCATAGCTTTCTTTTGCATCCATCCACCGTTTCGAAAGTTATTTCCACTTTGCAATTAACGCTTTATGGTCGTCCTACACAAATCGTACATCATATGATAAGTAAAATTCGTTCCACTCCAGCCCCGAAAGAAGATCGGTTGGACACACTAGTAAGTTTTGGCCTCGCAGTGCAGAACATGTGCAGTCATTTGAGAGCGGTCGGCATGGAAAGTCATATGGGGAATACAAATCTTCTACAGGAGCTGGTGGATAAGTTACCGCCTGTCGTTCAGTTTAATTGGGCACTTTACCAACATCAGCTACCCACAGTGGACCTTCAATCGTTCGGTCAGTATATGGAAATGGTTACAGCTGCCACGAGTAAGATTACGTTACGTCGGGATGATCGGGTCAAGTCCAAGAACAAAGCGTTCGTGAACACCCACACAGCCGTGAATATATCTGGTGATTTAACTGAAGTTCCTAATATAAACCATCCTCCAGATACGGGAGCAGAATTCAAATCGTGCATAGCTTGCAAGGGAAAGTGTAGCTCGATGGAAAAGTGTTCTAGATTTTTAAACATGTCATTAGATGATCGTTGGTCGTTAGTGAAAGAACGCAAAGTATGTCGTCGTTGTCTTACGCCGCACCGTCGTTGGCCATGCAAAGGAGAAGTATGCGGAACCAACAATTGCCAGAAGAAGCATCATCGACTGCTGCATTTCGAACCAAAGGCTCCTGAGACAACAGTTGCAACAGTTTCTATCCATCGGCAAGTGAGTAGTTCAATCCTGTATCGAATTCTTCCAGTCACTCTGTACGGTCCCAAAGGAAAGAAAGGTGGAAACGTTTGCCTTTTTAGACGACGGTTCTGCAGTAACATTGTTAGAGGACAATATAGCCAGACAATTAGGAGCAGAAGGAAAAGCAACGTCTCTGTGTATTCAATGGACTGGAGGCGTAACTAAAACGATTTCCGGAACCAGGATCGTGGAGTTAGAGATAGCAGCCAATAGTAGTGGAATTCGGTTTCCTTTGTCGAAAGTTTATACAGTAGATTGTCTTGGTCTTCCTGAACAAAGCATTAATTACGAAGCGTTGTCTAGAGAATATAGTCATCTCAGGGGTCTTCCGGTGGCGAGTTTTAATTCAGCAGTGCCAGGAATACTTATTGGTCTCAGCAATATGCATTTATTGACAACTTTGAAGGCCAGAGAAGGAGGTACAGGAGAACCGGTAGCGATGAAGTCTCGCATTGGCTGGTCGGTGCAGGGTTGCTTACCAGGGGGAGCAGAAAGTATGCCACATCGTCAAATGCATGTTTGCGCTAGAGAGGAACAAGATCTTCATGAATATGTTCGACAGTTCTTTGAGTTCGAGAGTTTGGGAGTAACGGTGGCTCCAGAGAGAAAATCAGCTGATGATCTTCGAGCACAACACATTTTGGAATCTACAACGAAACGAGGCACAGACGGTCGTTTTGAAGTGGGGTTGCTGTGGCGATACGATTACGTGGAGTTTCCCGAAAGTAAGCCTATGGCTGAAAAACGATTCAAATGTTTGGAAAAACGGCTCCATCAGAATCCAGCTTTGTACAACTCAGTTCGACAACAAATATTAGCATATCAGCAAAAGGGATACGCACATCAGGCTTCGGAAGCAGAAATTCAATCCTTTGATATCCGACGGACATGGTACCTGCCACTTGGAATTGTACTGAACGATAAAAAGCCGGGAAAAGTTCGTCTAATTTGGGACGCTGCGGCGAAGGTCGAGGGAGTTTCACTGAACAGCATGCTGATGAAAGGTCCAGATCTATTGACTTCTTTATTGTCCGTTTTATTTCGTTATCGAGAAAGGGAGGTAGCCATTTCAGGTGACATCAGAGAGATGTTCCACCAGATGACTATGCGGAAGGAAGATCGCTCCGCCCAGCTTTTCCTGTGGCGGGACACTCCAGATCAAGATATCCAGACGATGGTAGCCGACGTTGCTATATTCGGTGCCACATGCTCACCTGCACATTCCCAGTATGTGAAAAACTTGAATGCAGCCGAACATGCGGACAGATACCCTAAAGCAGCAGCAGCGATCATGGATTCACACTACGTTGATGATTATCTTCAAAGCGTTGATACACCAGAGGAGGCGATGGAGTTAGTCGAGCAGGTGTCGAAGGTCCATGCCAACGGGGGATTCCAAATAGTCAACTGGTTGTCAAGCTCTAAATTAGTTCTGGAGAAACTAGGTGAAGTGGATCCTGCTAGCGTTAAAGCTTTACGATTTGATGGTGAGTCAGGAGAAGTAGTGGAGGAACGTCTTCTCGGAATGGTTTGGCAACCGATAACGGATACCTTCTCATTCTCACTGGTATTCCGTAAGGAAGTAACTGATTTGATCTTGGGTGAAGTGGTTCCCACAAAACGACAACTTCTTAGACTCGTGATGAGCATTTATGACCCGCTCGGCATGGTTTCAAATTTCGTAATTCATGGTAAAATACTTTTACAAGAAGTTTGGAGATCAAAAACAGGATGGGACGAACAGATTACCCCTGAAAATGTGGCACGTTTCAAGCTTTGGATAGAGTTTTTGAGGAAAATAGAAATGGTCCATATCCATCGATGTTACTTCCCTGGGTATCGCAGAGACAGTTTCCAGAGCCTGCAACTTCATATATTTGTAGACGCTAGTGAGCAGGCGTATGCAGCAGTTGCATTTTTCAGAATTGTGGATTGTGGTGTAGTTCGGTGTACCCTCGTTTCATCTAAGACCAAGGTTGCACCGCTGAAGCTGTTATCTATATCCCACGTTTGGAATTACTTGCGGCGGTTTTAGGTGTTCGGATTAGAAAAACGATTGAATCAGAGCATTCACTGGAAGTCAAGCAGACCTTTTTCTGGAGCGACTCTTCAACGGTCCTTGCTTGGATCAGGTCGGATCTACGGAAGTATAGTTTGTATGTGGGACACCGAATCAACGAAATTCTGGAATCGTCTCGAATCGACGAGTGGAGATGGGTTCCAACTCGCCTCAACGTCGCTGACGACGCAACGAAATGGGGGAAAGGACCGTCGTTTGAACCGGAAGGCCGTTGGTTTAGAGCCCCAAGTTTCCTTTACGATGAACAAGAAGAATGGCCTAAAGATCGTGCTGTACCGGAAACAATCGAGGAGGTGCGTTCATTCCGTATCAACACACACGTTTTATCAGAACCGATCGTCGATCCCACTCCCTTTTCCAAATGGGAAAGGCTGTTACGTGCTACAGGCTACGTCCATTGCTTCATCGATTCCAGGAAAATGGAGTCGAAAAAATTGACTAGTGAACACCTAAGAAAAGCGGAGCAAACTTTGTGGAAAGTAGCACAAGCTGAGTTCGGTGAGGAAATTGCAGTTTTGAATTATAACAAGAATGTCACGTTGGAGAAGAAACGGAAAATTAAGAAATCAAGTCCGATAGCAAGCTACAACGCCTTTCTAGATGAAGCAGGCGTCTTGAGAGTAAGTGGGCGTTTGGAAGCGGCTGATTGGTTACCCTATGACGCAAAGTACCCTATAATACTTCCCAAAAATCATCGGATCACCGTTTTGTTACTGGACTGGATGCATCGGAAACACCATCATGCGAATAACGAAACAGTGACCAACGAAATTCGACAGAGGTTTCGAATTCCTCGACTACGAGTACAAGTGCAATTTGCCAAGAAGAACTGCATGTGGTGTCGGGTTTACACGACAGTGCCGGCAGCACCAATAATGGGGCCACTTCCCAGAGTGAGAATCACTCCCTTTCTGCGCCCCTTTACTTATTTGGGAATCGATTATTTCGGGCCATACTTGGTTAAGGTGGGAAGATCAGCAGTGAAACGTTGGGTTGTGCTCTTTACATGCCTGACCATAAGAGCTATACATTTGGAAGTGGCAGCGACGTTGACAAGTGATTCATGTAAGAAGGCGATTCGGCGATTCATTGCTCGTCGAGGTGCGCCTGAAGAAATTTATACGGACAACGGAACCAATTTCTTGGGTGTTAGTCGTGAGCTACAAGCAGAGATGCAGAAAATCAACAACGAACTTAGCAGCACTTTTACCGACACGTCGACGCAGTGGCATTTTATTCCCCCCGCAGCGCCGCATATGGGCGGGTGCTGGGAAAGGATGGTGAGATCGGTTAAGGCAGCATTAGGATCGATACCGACAGAAAGGAAACTTGATGACGAATCACTTAGCACCGTATTGGCGGAAGCAGAACACATGGTGAACTCGAGGCCGTTGACATTTATTCCGCTGGAAACAGAAAATGATGAATCGCTGACACCTAATCATTTTTTGCTGATGAGTTCTCAAGGAGTGCGCCAGGGTATGAAAAAACCAGTAGAACAAGCTGTTGCCTTCAAAAGAAGTTGGGATACGATACAATATGTTCTACAATGCTTCTGGAGACGCTGGATCGTCGAGTACCTACCAACCATTACACGTAGGACAAAATGGTTTGAAGAAGTACGTCCGATAAAAGAGGGTGAGTTGGTTGTAATTGTGGATGAGGGTGTCAGGAATCGTTGGATACGTGGAAAGGTTCTGAAAACTCATTTGGGTAAAGATGGCATAGCCAGAGCCGCAGATCTACAAACAAACAAGGGTATTTTAACCAGACCGTTTACCAAAATCGCACTGCTAGATGTCGGAGTGCATGACACCGATGCAGAGACTACGGTGACATGAGGGGGAGGATGTTGCGTGCTATTTTAGCAATACTGTTTATAGTATATAGAAACCATAATGACAGTGATCTAGATACTTGTCAGAATAGGCTCCACTGCTTTGTAGAACAGGAAATAAAAATGTCATTCTGAAATCGATTGTGAACCATATAGCACGTTTATCGAAAGAGGTATCAAATCATCAAAATTTTACTAAATTCTTTAAATCAGCATCTTAAATTTATTATTCTAGTATATTCGGCTAAACTCACAATCAAAATTAAAACAGTTGTTACGAAAATAGTGACTAGGAGATTTAATATGTAAGTCATTCAAATTTGTTAACCTAATTTAATACTAATCAAAATGAAAAATAATTACAGTTTTGAGCTATCACATCCATAAAATAAAACGGACGATTGCTTCAAATAACTCCGAAAGTTCGCGTAACAACAATATTCATTGCCAGGTTTATATTCTGATAACCTCTACCTGTATACACTTTGCTCATGGAATCCATAGCGAATGTGCTATAGGTTTTTCTTCCTCTGCATATTCGCCGTTTGGAAGAAGGGACGTAAGCAACATTGAAATTGGCGATCAAGGTTTTGTTTCATTCGTCATTTTGCAAGTCTTAAATTTTATACATTAAAAGGGTTTAAATTTATTGTTTTATCAATCACATAGGTAAATAATGTTATAATGAAGCTTTTTTAGTGAATATCTCAGTTTTTCAAATTTTGTTTCATTCGACGTAATGAAAGCTCACGCGAGAATTATAATTTAAACGAAAATACTTACAATCTTTCTCATCATAATCTGTTTTCCGGACAAAAAAAAACGCTTTTGGATTTGTTAACATCTGAAACTACCCTTTTGAAGGGAATCGATCTTTTCGAAATAAGGGGTAATATTAATCCGATAAATTGACCCGTTATTTGACAGATCGTGAGGGTTCTCAATAACGGGTCAATTTTACGCCTTTAAGAGCACCTGTATTCGTGATCCAAACAGCCGGTTTAGACCCAAATTCCGACCCGAGCAACCGCACTGATGATCCATTATACCAGTTTCAACTCAACTTTTTTTAGAGCTGGTATAAGGATTGATCCAAAACTGATGAGATTTGGATCCAATTTGACGCAGTTCTAAACCGTTTGACAGTTAATGGAACACGAGTGCAGTTGCCAGTTTTTTGATTGGATCGGATCTAATTTCTTTGGTTCAATTCTTGTATAAATTAGACCCAAGAATAGATCACGAATACAGATGCCCTAAGGGGTAGCCAGTTAGCGTGGTTTTCAATATTTTAAAATAGGAAAAAAAAATCTTGTGTGTCGCAGAATCTGCGTGTAGATCAACAAGAACCGTAAACCGGATTGGGTCAACTCTCTCCCAAATTTGCTCTCTGTTTACATCGACATGATGCGAGCGCGAGAGTTTGCTCGCAGTGAGCTTGATGGATGAGCTGCTTGCTTGCTGTGGTTATCGACAACAGCGCCATAACAAAGGAGAGTCCGCCGAAAATTTTCCGCGTTTTTCTCGAATTAATTTGGCTAAAGTTGTTCAGCGTTTTTGTAAATCTATCAAAAAGGTGATAACTTTGAAGTGGAAGTGGTTAACCGCAGAGTGAAAGCACGATGGCCAAGTCCAAAGTGACGCTGGACTGGAAAAAGCGGGTCAAGTCCGAGTACATGAAAATCCGTGCCATCAAGCGCCACAAACGGGCGGACGAAGTCAAGGGGGCCTGGAACCGGAATCGGTGAGTACACTACAAATATTGAGTTTTAAAGGACAGCGTCAATCTAGAATATGATTGACGAATATTTACTTTCAACCAGAAATGCTTAACAATGAGGTTATGGATATCTCATCGTATTCCTACGATTTTTTTTGTAAGAATTATATTATCGAAAC
Source organism: Uranotaenia lowii (assembly GCF_029784155.1). Taxonomy (NCBI): domain Eukaryota; kingdom Metazoa; phylum Arthropoda; class Insecta; order Diptera; family Culicidae; genus Uranotaenia; species Uranotaenia lowii. Next base: position 374,130,557 of record NC_073692.1, on the reverse strand, counting down.
TTTTTTTTTCGTTTAGCCAAAAACTGCTGGATCTCCTGGTCAAGGAGAACGATAGTTGGCTGACGACTAATGCCAGCTGGATCCAAAATGACACCGAACCGCCTCACGTTGACTGTATGAAGAAAGCGGAATCTGTCAATCATGAAGGTGTTCATCAGACGGTTCCGATTCGGGTCATCAATGCCGTTACGCCGATACCGACCATGTACACTTGGGCGCCGACCCAGCAGAATTTTATGGTCGAAGACGAAACCGTGCTGCACAATATTCCCTACATGGGGGATGAGGTGCTGGACCAGGACGGTTCGTTCATCGAGGAGTTGATCAAGAACTACGATGGGAAAGTTCATGGCGAACAGGAGGGTAGTTTTATCGATGATCCCATATTTGTCGATCTAGTACACGCTTTGATGCAATACACCGGTAGAGATATCGATTCGAACAGCAACGATAGTACCAAGATGTCTAAAGCGGTCACAAGAACATCAACTGAGGAACCGCAACCGTCTACTAGTACTAAAAATAAGGGGAAACCCGACAAAGACGATGCTGACAGCAACTCCAAGGACGATACCATCCCAAAGTTTAAGCTGGAGCCCTTTGTCGTGGTTAAAAAGGAAGTCATTGATGAGAAACCCTTTCCCTCGCCTATCATTTTCCAAGCGATTAGCTCACAGTTTCCGGATTTGGGCTCACCGGAAGAATTACGTGAGAAGTACATCGAACTGACGGAGCGAGTAGACCCGGAACGTCCCCCAGAATGTACTCCGAACATCGATGGACAACGAGCTGAATCGGTTTCGCGAGAACAAACGCTTCATTCCTATCATACTCTATTCTGCCGTCGTTGTTTCAAATACGATTGCTTCCTGCACCGTAAGTATCTTTTTTTGGGTCCATATTTTGCTATCACTTTTGTTTGAAAGTTTCTTCTAGGCTTCCTACAAGCGCATAAGGCAACTGTGAAACCATCAACTTTTGGCAAACTTGTATTAATATTCTTTTCGATATTATCCTCCATTCCAAAATATCTCAACTGTTGATTCTAAACGTAAACCAAAACCCAAAAACTGTATCCAACTTCTTGCGATGGCTTCAGGAAATCGACTCGTTGGCGATCGACCGAATCGTAAGTTGTCGACAACAGCCACACGGTAGATGATCGATGGGGGAGAAATGCCCAAATGTTTAAAACGTTTATTTATTTTAAGTTCTTTTACAAAATCTGAATCCTATCATGTTTTAACGTTTCAGTCGAAAGGTTATTCATACATTCTATACTCATGTTTCTCGAATGTTCCAATTTTGTGTAAGATAAAAAATCGAATCAAAAGATCATTAGTTGTGATAAATTAAAAGATCAGTGTGCCGATTGGAATGCCGACAGTATTGGAACTTTTTTCTCTATCTCCCGGATTGGTTTCTTTCGATTGATGTTGATGTACACTTCCATCAATGTACGTTGAAATTTGAAAAACAAATCATTTCATCAATCATGTTTCTCCATGCCAACATCTTTAACGAACAACTCCTAATGGCAAACGTACTTTTCGCGTTTGCTGTTAAATCACACTCCAATTGGTCTGTTCATATAGCTGTGCGAACATATTGTTTCCAGGAACAAATTCAATCTTCAATAGTATTGATAGTCGTGCTTATTCTTGCTTTATCACCCCATCCATCTCTAGGACATCAAGCTTGCCACCCGGGACCAAACTTGCAGAAGAGAAGATGGCCTGAGCTGAAAAAGTCGACTAAACCGTGCAGCGCCAGTTGCTACATGCTCTTGGTAAGATACCCCTTACAAAAAAAAAAATGCTCCTAAGATAGTTTTTCCTGACTACGGATTTTCACTTTCAGGATGGCATGAAGGAGCGCCTCGCGGTGGATAACAAAAACAAAACTCCCATGGATTCGGGCAACGAAGCTAGCTCCGAGGACAGTAACGATAGCAGTCGCTACAGCAAGGAAGCCCCATTCGGCGGTGGTCCTTCGGCGAATGGTATTGCCCTGGTCAGTAGCAGCAGTAGAACCAGTGCTAACATGAGCTCATCCATCAACTCGGCCTCGCTTCTGAACCTGCTGGCCGACGAGGAGTGGAACGGATCGGACAAGTCTTTCTTCCGGACCCTGCAGAAAGCCTTCCTGAACAACTACTGCGCCATCGCTGAAGCAATGATGATCAAAACATGCCAACAGGTGTATCAGTTCGCGCAACAGGAAGCGGCCGATATCCCCATGATTGAAGCCAACAAGGACAATACACCACCGCGGAAGAAGAAAAAGAAGCACCGTCTTTGGTCGATGCATTGTCGCAAGATTCAGCTGAAGAAAGATTCCAGCTCGAATCATGTGTTCAATTTCACCCCTTGCGATCACCCGGGGCAATGCGATGCGAACTGTCCCTGTATTGGAGCCCAGAACTTTTGCGAAAAGTTTTGCAACTGTAGCAGCGACTGCCAGAATCGGTTCCCGGGATGCCGCTGCAAGGCACAGTGCAACACCAAACAGTGCCCCTGCTACTTGGCCGTTCGGGAATGCGATCCGGACTTGTGTCAAACATGTGGCGCGGAGCATTACGAAATTTCCAAAATCACCTGCAAGAATGTCAGTGTTCAGCGTGCGTTGCGTAAGTTTAGCTAACATAAGAAGCAAATTCCACATTTAACAATTACTTTTTTTCTCTTAAATTAGATAAACATCTTTTAATGGCCCCATCGGACGTCGCTGGATGGGGAATTTTCCTAAAAGAAAGCGCCCAGAAGAACGAATTCATCTCGGAGTATTGCGGTGAAATCATCTCGCAGGACGAGGCCGACCGCCGTGGAAAAGTCTACGACAAGTACATGTGCAGTTTCCTGTTCAATTTGAACAATGGTGAGTTCTTTATTTTTGTTAAACTTTTCAATTCAAGTTGCGTTATTATTTCCTTCACAATTTCAACAGACTTTGTCGTGGACGCCACCCGGAAGGGTAACAAAATCCGCTTTGCCAACCACTCGATCAACCCGAACTGCTACGCCAAGGTTATGATGGTCAACGGGGACCATCGGATTGGAATTTTTGCCAAACGAGCCATCCAACCGGGCGAGGAGCTGTTCTTCGACTACAGATACGGACCGACGGAGCAGCTTAAATTTGTCGGCATCGAGCGGGAAATGGAATTTCTCTAAATAACAAGATTGTTGACATTGCTGACATTTGATTTGAATATTTTGTGAACGTTTTTAATCTTTAATGTGCCCTTAACTCTAATAAAAGAACTATTTTAAGGAAGAACTAAACCGATTTCGCTACGTTTGCTATAATGGGTTTCGGTCGGGATTTGAACAGAACTTTATATTTAACAACTGCTCTTACCTGGTATTCCGTTTTCGGCACTGTTTTGTGCTCCACTGCTAGCGTTGAATCCAGTACGGTTCGATTTGACGACGCCATTGTGCTATCCAGTTGACTTACTTGGCTAACGTCCAGCATGGTAGCATTATCTGCATCTTCCTCATCGTCTCGCTGATTGACGGTTCGAGTTCGACAGATTTCGGTCTTTTCCATAACCAACAACGGCTTATCCACCTTCTGCAAACGACCATGCAGTATGTGATGCCCTATGATCAAAATCTGAATCGAGAAGAAATGTATTAAGGTATTCGATTATTCCAAACACGATGGTAGGAAATCAATAATGGACCTACAGGTTGCCCGTATTTGTTGTACAGAAGGTCTCCGATAAACTGGCCAGCCATATCGCGATCCCCTCGAACTTCCAGATCACCTTGCAGCTCAACAATGCACCATTCCTCGAGGTTTCCGTCTGGATTTGGACTGACAAAAAAATTAAACATTCAATCACATATCTCTCGATCGTCTAAGTGAAGAAATGGATATAATCATAAGGACTTGGGGAGGTGTGAAGACCTAGTAATGGACCCTATTGAGGTCAAAACCTTATCGATAGGTGGATACTAGAGGAGGTGCCAGTTGTGCTTGCTAACATCGTTGCTGTTCAGCTTCTTACGGGTGCCAGTTTCACTACACCTCGTGGTCCATGCGGAACATTTTCTGCAAGTCTCGAAGATTTCCAACGAGTGAACCACATTTTCCACCTTTGGATATGAGGACGCGCTCCACTCCCAACAGGGAAACCTCAACCAGCTTATGGATGGCCAAGGCGGTCGTTTTTGTCCAATTTGCTGTCTTTACTATTGTCACTTGCAGACTTAACTAATAGCACTAATATCACTACAATAAGATTAGATTATTGCAGCCCAAATGTTTTCATGCAGCCCAACACAAGCCGAAGAGAGTCCTGGAATTCGTCGATATGTTTCAGTATAAAGCGTAGCGTTGTGATGTGGTCCACAGATGATCGTCCGGATCGGGATCCAGCTTGTTGACGAACGGAGTGCTTATAGCGTAGTAATGAACAATCGTCATAATATTTTTTTTTTAATCATTATTATTTATTTACATAGTATACCGGGTGGTATGAAAAAAACCTAGTAATTGCTTTTGCTAAACTAAATCGAGCAGTCGAGCAGTCGCTTAAAGCAATTGCTTCGGTTGTTATGAATAAAGTTTTTTTGACAGCTGTTTTCTCAGTCAGGAGCTTTTACTTTTAGAACAAGCTAGTTTGGTATGAATAAAGCTCGAATCTAAAGCAATTGCTCGGCAAATCTCCAAGCAATTGCTCTATTTTCTAAGCATGCTCGGTAGCAGACTTTTTCAATAAAAAATTCTTTAATAACGTTATGAATTTATCAAATTAGCAATATTTCACTTCAAAACAATTCAAAAAGGCATTTTCAACATGGATAAAGAAAAGTCGAAGTGATAACCCAACTTTTTTCAAATTCTTGTCGTTGTATAAAATCAATCGTCTAAGATGAAATTAAACAAATCAATTAGTAAATATATCAAATTAAAAAAAAAAATCCGGCTATAGTGGATGAAGTCCCAATTGGCTCAAAGTAAGAAATAAATTGTAATAATTTAAAACATTATACAGATCTCTCATTTTTATATAACTCTAAGATTTAAGAAAAAATATCTAAATTAGAATGCGCGCCTATTGCCTATTTTTTATACAATGGGGTGGGGGTGGGGGAGAACTTATGATAAATATTAAAGTTAGGCCATTTTTTGTTTGACAATATTCGAATATGTATTCATTTTTCTTTAAACATCAACATACGAGCACAAATTTACCAAAAAAATCCGGTCATTCTTACACCCAACACCCGATTCGTCGACTTCAAGGCTTCTTTAGCCGTTCTTTTCAATTTTCTGATCGTCTTCTTTCATTCTACTTTAGAAAACTTCAGATTCTGCTGGTTGGATAGCTCTATTTTTCGAAGCAAAAGCTATGTTCTAAGATTTTAGTACACATCCGCTAAGCAAATGTTTATTCATACCAAACTAAGCAAATGCTTTGGACTTTTGCTTTGATTGATTTCGAGCAAAGTAAAAGCTACCGAAGCAATTGCTAAACCTTATTCATACCACTAACCGTCTCACGACATAACTTGATGAACATAATTCTTATAATTCACTCGGTCCAAGGCAACCGTTCTCCAACTTCTCGGGCTCCACACGTTCGCCAGGTCACGCTCCACTTGGTCTAACCACCTCACTCGTTGCGCCCCCGCTCGTCTTGTTCCTACCGGATTCGTAGCGAACACCTGTTTTGCAGGACAGTCGTCCGGCATTCTCGCAACATGTCCCGCCCAGCCTATCCGGCCTATCCATGTCTCGTGCCCGTAGAGAACCACCGGTCTAATGAGCGTCATATACAGGTTACACTTCGTGCGAGGGCTAAGTCTTCTCGACCGCAGTTGCTTGTGGAGTTCATAGTAGGTACGACTTCCGCTGATAATTCGCCTCCGGATCTCACGGCTGGTGTCATTGTCTGCGGTCACCAGTGAGCCGAGATAGACAAAGTCTTCGACTATCTCCAGCTCGTCGCCGTCGATCGTGACCTTGTTACTACTAGACAAGCGGATTCGGTCGGTCTCGGATCCGCAGACCAGCATGTACTTTGTCTTGGACGTATTAATCATCAACCCAATCCTTCCTGCTTCGCGTTTCAGTTTGCGGTAGATGTCTTCCACCGCCGCAGATGATCTGCCGACTATATCAATGTCATCGGCAAAGCAGATAAGTTGACTGGATCTATTGAAAATCGTGCCCCGCATTTCGCTAACCGCTCGTCGAATAACACCTTCTAGCGCCACGTTGAACATCATGCAGGATAGACCATCACCTTTTAGAAGCCCCCTGCGCGATTCGAATGAACTCGACAATTCACCCGAAATCCGCACACAGTACTGCGTTCCATCCATCGTCGCCTTGATCAGTCTGATCAGCTTCCCGGAAAAGCCGTTCTCGTCCATAATTTTCCATAGCTCGTTACGGTCGATCGTGTCGTATGCGGCTTTGAAGTCGATGAATAAATGGTGTGGTGAGCAGTGACTATTGATTATAAGAAAACTATGGTTTGTATAAACAACCATAACAAGACAACACTGCGGGGATGGATAACGATGGTTGGAAGGACAGGAGGAGTTAGGTAAACAATGTTCAGAATAACATCGTGTGCGGGAGATTGCGAGAAGTGTAAAGTGGTTCCTTGGTGTCCGGACGAATCACTACTCGGGTACAAAGAGGAGGGTACCACAAATGGCGACGAGGATGGGATTCAGATGGGAACTGGATGGAATCAAGGTAAGATTAGAATAATGATTTGCGTGCAGATGTTGTGGCTTGTGAAAATGGCGCCGTAATTGATGACGGTGTGTTTTGAAATAACTAAGGAAAAAAAAATAGACACTTCAGAAATTGGCACGAAACGTGCATGATAGCTTACGGTCTGCGTACCCGGTAAAGAAGAAGGAGGAAAATTAAATTGGCCAGTACTCCATGGGTACTGTGCAGGGAGCCAGGTTTAGGGTGTCTATCGAGTGAATTGGCCAGTATGATTTGAGTACTGTGCAGGGTGACAGGAATTATCCTGTGAGAGATCTGGGCCCGACGTTAGTCCGGCAGATCAATTGGCCGGTACCGTGGGTACTGTGCAGGGTGGCAGGAATTATCCTGTGAGAGATCTGGGGTTGGATTTATTCCGGCAGATCTATTGGCCGGTATGTTGTACCGAGCAGGGCGATAGACACAACTGGCGAAAACACATTCAAGCATATGATGGTGCTTCGAATTTTGGCCGATATGTCGCGGGTATCGTGCAGGGTACGGGTACGCAGAGTAAGCCTACAAAAGAGTGGAATTGAAAAAAAGGAATAAAAAGATACAAATTAAGTTTCTTATTCTTGAGATGTTCAGAAATGGTGCAAATAAACGGCTTTTTTTTTTAAAAAAAAAAAAAGCAGCAAAATTATGAATTGGAGCTTGGAACATATTCTTTTTGTGATTTTGATTTGCATTAAGAAAAGAAATATCGAGTAGATGAAATGATTACTCTTAGAGTTGTAACGCAAAGAAATCCAAATACGACAGTTTCGAAATCCGCGAAGATTATTTCGGAAATCTTTATACCAATCTCTACTAATTTAGACTTTTAGAATAATTCAAAGTTTCTCGTTTGATTTACATTACGCATTTGATAAACAGTAACATTTCCATTTTTGAATTTAGAATTTTAAAGTTATTCGAGTTTTGCCCTAACTGCTGTCATTGTGTTCGTTTATTAATTCAGAAGTCCACCAGTTTGGCCCGTTCGAACCTCGTTGGGGGTAAGCATAAGAGTGAATATCGATCATATATTTGCATCGTCCCGGGTGACGATTTTGTTTGTTTATTCCGAAAAACGTTTAGCCCCGCGCCAGTGCAGAAAACGAAAACGGCATCAGTGTTAGAGGTAGGCAAAAAAAAAACACCTTCTTTGAAACGGTACTTTGATCCGATCCGATCTTTGATTGGAACGTGTTAAGCGAGGTTTCACAAAATTAGATGATAACCGATGGTATGCGGAGTTTTGGAAACGGTTTCTAGTATACTCTATAGAATGTAGAATGGGCAGATGATTGTGTTCAATGGAGTAATTTAATCTTTGGAAGTAGTTTATAGAACTGAAGCTGTGAAGGATGATACCACTAAAGAAGGGTTCACATAAGGACGTCAACACTAGGCTTCATCACGAGTAAAAGTATTTCGGTCCGAAAAAAAAATTGAGCATGATGAGCTCGGGCCCAATAATGGCGAGCTTGGCCGTTGAAACGAGCTGGTGTCTGGCGAGGGATGTGATTACAGAGCCACTGGCGCCACTCCAGTCAGGATTTTAAGCTAAAGTTGTCTAATGGGTGAAGTACACCTGGTGTGGATGACCGTATGTATGGATGTATGTAGATGGCGGAGGTTAAGGAAAGAATTGGTTATGCACTTGGCTGTTTAGGAGGTGGAGCCGAAAGGTTCCGAAGATCAATTTGACAGTAGAGCGAGTTACATGATTTTCTGACACGGTTCACGAGCTCATGTTTTTTTTTCGGTCTAGCGTTTGAGAGTCACTCTGATCAATACAATTATGCAAAAACCTTGTGAATGTTTCAGTTTTGTTGTGCATGTCGTTTCCGTTTGTCCAGATTCTCAACGTTTTGTGGTCCGGCCGTAATATTTCTCAGTTTAATATTTTAACATTTGAGACCATTTAATTTTCCAAACTCTTATGAGACTTGTGTCTCTGCAAATGCTCGTCATCATTGTTGATCTGTATGTGTTTGAATATCTATTGTTGCATGCGGATGCCGTTTGAGTGAGGTTCCAGTTTACTAGAGGTCTGCGAATTTTTGAGGCTATCATCTGCGAAAGACAGACAGGACGTTGGTTGTATCAACAAATGCCATAACCAGCGGGACATGACGAGCTGCCATGGGAACAAGGGCAAACCGGAAGGATTGGTATAGGTTCCGACTTAGGATGAAACAAGTGCGAACGGACGGTTCACGAATAGGAGAGGATGAGCTGCAGACGAGAAATCCTACGAACGATGGACTTGAATGTGCTTGAACGATCATCGTTGACGCATAGGTATTTTATTTTTTTTGGGAATAATCTTGATGAGTTTGCACCTGGCCAAACGATTGGCTGCTATCGTAAACGTGGAGCCCTACAATAACGCACTACGTACGCGCCCCGAGATGCGTTCTGTCTCGTCAACGGCTGGTGGATGAAAAGAGGTGGTTGACTGTGTGGTTGATAACGTATCGGCAGGGGTGCGACGTAATAATGGTTGGTATCCCTGTAGAACGAATGGCATGACTATTGTCGCAGCATGAAGAAGCACTTTATAGGCGTTACAGTAAATGCCAGGGTTTTTCGAAACAAATTGGCAAAGTTTCGTTTTTGGGGGTATATAGTGGTGCGAACGTTTTGCAGACTTGGATTCTTATTCGTGACGACTTCATGTGCATTTTTGGTATTTGATTTTATTATTAACACGCGTGCTCTGCAGATGGAGTTTCTGCACATTTCGACTGGTGCATATTTCTCACTATGAGAGAGGTGCATCCATGCCTTCGTCGAAAAATTGGTGCAGGATATTGGTGACAGATGATTTTCGAATATTTTATGAAGTATTATAATAGAAAGATCTAAAAAATAAATAAATAAACAAATAAACCAAAGCCGCAGCAACAAAGGTCCTATAACTAACTTTTTTTTATTGTTCAGAGGTGTGATCGTTTTACAGAAAACAACATTATTTTTGATTATGTAAGTGAATAGTAGATGTGAGTCTATTAAGCGATGTCAAAGGGGGATTTCATTAGAAGCATCGGTTTACGGATATGGAAAGAGATGACCAGGAGCTTGAAGCATCGTTGTTTTGGATCTATGTCAAAAGTGAGCGACATGAAGAAGGTGCCATCTTTGCATGACTGAATTATGCGGATCGGAATTGGCGTGAGGTCGAGAGACGTATTGGTCCTCTGTTGAGGCTTGTGGGTTTATGAGTCGTTCTAGATAACTTAAGCTCAGTACGAGTTGGGTTGAGCTGGCTGACCGTGGATTGGTGATGCGTTGAATGGATGGGTTTCATAGATGGATGAGTTTCATAGAAAAGGATAACTGCGTATCATAGTTGACTGCTGCAAAAAGGGTGGAAGTTTTTAAACGTAAGAGTTCAGATTCTCTGTTGTCCAATTTTGTTATTGAAGCTCTAGCGGATTTAATGTTAAAATGGGGCAAAGGAAGATTGAGAATCCGGAGCATCAAGTCGCTATCATTGAAGGACAATACGAAGTGTTTTCTGTTTTGTTCCTATTGTAATGATGAAATAAAAGTCAGAGCTGATTATTTTGAGGCTGGTTTATTTCAAGTCTGGCGCAAGAATGAAACTTTCGATAGAATGTATATTTGACAATTAATGATAGCAATCTTATCGATTGCAGTGGCGTCGGCTTCAGGCAGATTATGATGTTGCTGGGGCTTGCGATGGTGCAACTGGGGATTGAAAGTCTGATAGACATATGTTTCAATCTTTAGAGAAAAGGAGATGTGGTGAGCAGTGACTATTGATTATAAGAAAACTATGGTTTGTATAAACAACCATAACAAGACAACACTGCGGGGATGGATAACGATGGTTGGAAGGACAGGAGGAGTTAGGTAAACAATGTTCAGAATAACATCGTGTGCGGGAGATTGCGAGAAGTGTAAAGTGGTTCCTTGGTGTCCGGACGAATCACTACTCGGGTACAAAGAGGAGGGTACCACAAATGGTGCGTAGGGACTTGGTGTTCGCGGCATTTTTGGAGGATTTGCCGTAATGTGAATATCTGGTCCGTCGTAGACCGTCCCTCCATGAAGCCGGCCTGATGACTTCCCACGAATCTGTTTGCTTGTGGTGTTAGGCGGCGGAGTAGGATTCGGGACAACACTTTGTATGCGGCATTGAGGACAGTGATCGCTCGGTAGTTCTCACAGTCCAATTTGTCGCCCTTCTTGTATATGGGGAATATTACCCCCTCTTTCCACTCCTCCGGTAGCTGTTCTATGTCCCAGATCCGGGCTATCAACCGGTGTAGGCAATCGGCCAACTTATCCGGGCCCATTTTCATGAGTTCAGCTGCGATACCATCCTTCCCAGCCAACTTGTTTCTATTCAGCTGGCGAAAGGCTTCCTTAACTTCACTCATCGTTGGGAGTGGCTCCTCTACGTCGTTGGCTACGCCGGCGATATACCTTCCCCCACCGTCTTGATCTCCTGCATGTGCGCCGTTCAGGTGTTCATCGAAGTGCTGCTTCCACCTCTTGATCACCTCACGATTGTCCGTCAGGATTCCCCCGTCCTTATCCCGGCACATTTCGGCTTGCGGCACGAAGCCTTTGCGGGATGCGTTGAGTTTCTGATAGAACTTTCGTGTTTCTTGGGAACGATACAGCTGCTCCAGCTCCTTGAGCTCCTCCTCCTCCAGGCGGCGCTTTTTCTCCTGGAAAATTCGGACTCGCTGCCTCTTCCGCTGTCGGTGATTTTCCACATTTCGACGGGTGCCTCTTTGCACTACTGCCGCCCGCGCGGCATTCCCTTCCTCCATCACCCTCCTACACTCCTCGTCGAACCAGTCGTTCCGTCGAGATCGCTCCACATAACCGATGACGTTCTCCGCAGCACTGTTGATGGCTGTCTTGATGGTATCCCAACCGTCCTCGAGAGGGGCTTCGTCAAGCTCGCCCTCTGCCGGAAGCGCTGCTTCGACCGATTGCGCGAAGTCTGCCGTGACCTCAGGTTGCTTCACCGAGGCGGGCGCCGGTTTCGTGTGTTGTTCACTATGGAGAGTTTTGGGCGCATCTTCACCATCACCAGATAGTGGTCTGACTCGATGTTGGCGCCTCGACAGCATCTGACGTCGATGATGTCCGAGAAGTGCCGGCTGTCAATCAAAACGTGGTCGATCTGTGATTGCGTTTGGTACGGTGATCTCCAGGTGTACTTGTGTGGGAGGCGGTGCTGGAAAAAGGTACTACGTCCGGCAGTTCGTTTGGAGGCGGCGAAATCAATAAGTCTGAGGCCGTTTTCGTTGGTCAGCTGGTGCGCACTGAACCTTCCAATTGTCGGTTTGAATTCCTCCTCCTGGCCGACCTGAGCATTAAAATCACCGATGACGATCTTGATATCATGTTTTGGGCAACGGTCGTATTCACGCTCCAGCTGCGCGTAAAATTCGTCTTTGTCGTCACTGGTACTTCCAAGGTGAGGGCTGTGCACGTTAATGATGCTGATGTTGAAGAACCGGCCCTTGATTCTCAACCGGCACATTCGTGAGTTGATCGGCCACCACCCGATCACGCGCTTTTGCATCTTTCCCATCACTATAAAAGCTGTTCCAAGCTCGTGTGTGTTGCCGCAGCTCTGGTAGATGGCACGACCATCTGGGTACGATCGTACCGTGGAGCCCTTCCAGCATACCTCCTGCAGTGCTACGATGTCGAATTTGCGGCTCTTCAATTCGTTGGAGAGCACGTGGGTACTACCCACAAAATTTAGAGATCGGCAGTTCCATGTTCCAAGTTTCCAATCGCTAGTCCTTTTTCGTCGCGTGGGTCTTTGCCGATTTCCATCCGAAATATGTTGTGCGTTGTTCGTTGCTTATGTTGTTTGTAGTCACGGACTCGCAAGGCCTGCAGCTAACCCCACTATCTCGCAGGAGGACCGTCGTGATGTTGCTGTTTTGGGTCCTGAACACCACCAGGACGTTGTTGCACTCCGCACGCCGCCCCTGACATGGAGGATAGATGCATACGAAGCCCCCTAACTCAGTCTGCACGCGACCAAAGCATCCACCGGGGTTGGGTACCCGATCTCCGCTAAGGTTGCTCGCACCCCAGCTAGCACCATAGGTTTGTTTATTAAGGAATTTTACTTATAAAGTTTCATTTTGACGAGTGGATCACTTATTAATCTATGTTAGATAGGGGGAGCCGTAATAGTCGCGGCGAAATCGTCACAATAGGTGGTATGAAAAAAACCTAGCAATTGCTTTTGCTAAACCAAATCGAGCAGTCGAGCAGTCGCTTAAAGCAATTGCTTCGGTTGATATGAATAAAGTTTGTTTTGACAGTTGTTTTCTCTGTCAGGAGCTTTTACTTTTAGAACAAGCCTATTTGGTATGAATAAAGCCCAAATCTGAAGTAATCGCTCGACAAATCTCCTAGCAGTTGCTTTATTTTCTAAGCATGCTCGGTAGCAGACTTTTCCAATGAAAAATTCTTTAGCAATATCGTGAATTTATTAAATTAGCAATATTACGCTTCAATACAATTCAAAAAGGCATTTTCAACATGGATAAAGAAAAGTCGCAGTGATAATCTAGCTTTTTTTTCGTATTCCTGTCGTTGTATGAAATGATTCGTCTAAGATGAAACTAAACAAATCAATCAGTAAATATTCCAAATTAAAAATTCCGGCTATAGTGGAAGAAGTCCCAATCGGCCTGAAGTTGGAAAAAAATTGTAATAATTTAAAATATAATTCAGACTTCCATATTTATATGATTTTTTTATAATCCTAAGATTTGAAAAAAAAAAATTAAATTAAGATGCGTGCCTATTGCCTATTTTTTAAACATCGGATTATCCCGATCCGAATACGTGTGGGAAAGCTATGATAAATGTTAAAGTTAGGCCATTTGTTGTTTGACTATATTCGAATATGTATTCATTTTTCTTTAAACATCAACATACGAGCCCGCATTAACCAAAAACTTTCCGGTCGTTCTTACACCCACCATCCGCACCGTCGACTTCATGGCTATTTTAGCCGTACTTTTCAATTTTCTGATCGTTTTCTTTCATTTAACTTTAGAAAACTTCAGATTCTGCTGGTTGGATAGCTCTATTTTTCGAAGCAAAAGCTATGTTCTAAGACTTTAGTACACATCCGCTAAGCAAATGTTTATTCATACCAAACTAAGCAAATGCTTTGGTCTTTTGCTTTGCTTGATTTCGAGCTAAGTAAAAGCTGCCGAAGCAATTGCTAAACCTTATTCATACCACTAAATATGTTCTTTTAAAAGGATGTACCGAACAGAGACAACCATTTCGGAACCTTGCGATATCAGCCTATTTTAGAGGAATTTTATGTACAAATTGAAGCTTTTTTCTAAACTTAAATGTTTGATTTGATATCAAGTGTTAGTTGAAAATCCCGTATCATTAAGATAGTTTATAACTAACATTCAACTAACTATTCAAGCTAATAAAGGAGATATATCAGTGTTAAGGGAAAGGGATTCCTGATATACCAGAGGAATATGTTATGGTTTTTTTCTCTTTGAAATTATAAAAAAAAACAATTTATTGATTCATGAAATTTTATTAAACCTCAAACAACCAAAGAAACATTAGTAGGTACTGAAACAATAGGCAGATAATTTCCTCGCAATAACAATCTTTCAGCCACGGAATTTCTTGAACAACGGATGCAGATGCTCCTTCTTCCTACGGAACTCTAGATAAACGGCATCGTCCGCCCCGGACATCGAGCTCAGCCCACCGGTACGTTTAGATCCACCCGGTCGAGGAGCCCCCGTTCCCTCACCCGGAATACGTTCATCCTCGCAGTCCATATCCGAGGCGGAAAGAACCTGCTGCAACAGTTGGCCCTGCTCTTCGCGAGTCTTGTAAAACAGATCCGCATCGCTGTCCATTCCGGCAAGGTGCGTAATCACCTTGTAACTGTAGCCCTGGTTCACCAAGAAACGCTGTCGCTTCCGAGAGTAGCCCATTTCCAAGGTGTCCTGGGACACAAGTGTGTAGAAGAACGCATTGTACTCCTCGGCGATGGCGCCCTTTTTGGCACGAAGAATACGACCTAGACGCTGTGCTTCCTGACGACGCGATCCGCCATGAGAAGATATCTGAATCAGCACGTTAGCTTCCGGCAAATCGAAACTGGTATCGGCGACTTTACTGACAAAAATAGTGTTGACCTTGGGGTTGAATTTGAAATTTTGCAGAATTTGAATACGTTCACTTTGGGACGTTGGCCCGTAGATATAGGGTTTGTTCATCTTGATGGCGTAATGCTTGAGTGCGAATACGTTATCGCTGAAGACGATGGTTTTATCTCCACGTTTCTCGTGATAACGGATAAGGTACTGGCAAGCACGGAACTTAGCCGGATTCATAACGTATAGGAGCATCTTCTTGGAAGTTTTAGTAATGAGATATTCACGGTAGAATTCTGGTGCCATTGGACACCAAACTTCGGCACATTGGACTCGGGCAATGTATCCTCGCTTTTGAAGTTCCAACCAGTTGGCTTCGTACAGCTTGGGACCGATGAGAAAGTTGAGGTCAGCAATTTTGTCGTCCTCTCGCAGCAACGTTGCCGTAAGTCCAAGCTTGCAATGAGATTGAACTATCGTGAGCACTCTTCGGAACATTTTCGCTGGGATGGTGTGTACCTCGTCCAACACCATTATTCCCCATTCCTGCTCCTGGAGCCAGCGCATGGTTTGTTCGGCTTCCCAGGATCGCTTCTGGGTGTGGGTTATCATAGAATATGTAGTTACCAGAATACCACATCCCATAGGTTTGTCCTTAGCTTCGGAAGTGAATCGACAGATCATACTGTCATCAGCGGTAGACCACATTTTAAACTGTTGTTTCCATTGTTCCACGGAAACACCACTGTTGCACAGAACTAGCGCACGTTTGCGAACAGTGCAACAAGCCGTAACTCCTACCAGTGATTTTCCAGCACCACAAGGCAGTACAATAACACCGGAGCGAGCTCGCCCATTACCAAACATCTTTCTTAAGCTTTTCTCCTGATACGGACGCAAAACAGCAGCCGGTTTCAGATCAATATTGATATCTGCATTGATTGTATCGTTTCGGAAATCGTACTCTGCCAGCAGAGGAAACTCAATCTCAATGCAACGCTTCTGCAGCACTTCAATCTTTTCCTGGTTTACCTCAAACGAAACAGTGTTGAAGTTTGCTTCATCTTCCTCTTCCTCGTTATCCATTTTATCGTAAAAGTTGGTAATGTCATCCGGAACTACGGTTGCTGCCTCTGGCTCAACCGCTTTCTCTCCTTCGGTTGTTGAAGCCGTACCAGTAGCTCCAGGAACTGTTGTTGTTGGCCCAATCTTGGTTGTTCCGAACGCCGTAATTCCTTTCTTCTCCATGGTTTGCGTAATGAAACCATCGCCTTCCTCATTTGTGCGTCGCAGTCGACAACTCTGAATGACTGGATCTTTGAGCAACTTCTGAAGCACCTCCGGATGAGGGCTTTCTACAAAGTATTTGTTGTGTTTCAAAACCAGTTTCACCTTGCCATACGAGAGTGTACAGAGCCGGATA